>NW_021145067.1:0-52191 GCF_900634775.1 Gouania willdenowi | reverse complement strand
GTGTTTATATTATATTTAGATTTACACCTGTTTCTACGTTCACACACAACTTTAATAAATAACATATTTTGATTTGAATGATCGTGCTTATCAACATGTAATAAATGAGGCTTCAGGTTCTTCACACTCAAAACTCTGTATGGTGTTGAACCAGAACCGAGCCCAGACTAAAGTGGACCTGGACCTGAACCCAGTTGTGTGTCCTTTAGAAGTAACAAGTCCATGTACAGACTCATTGACTTCAAAGGACGACAATCTAACTGACCCACAGTAAGTGAACAAAAATAAGGTTTTTTTTTTTTCTTCCTGATGGTCCAGGTTCTTCACACTCCACACTGATAAAGCATCAGTAACATGACTCATCAGTTTTGATGGACTATGTTTGTTATATGAAATGGTGCTGATGTAAATCTCAGCAAAACAGTGGAAGGTGAAAGAGAAAAGGCTTTGTAGGACTGGTCTCCAGTGTGTAGGTGAGTCTTAGACAGTGTGTGATCTTCAGATTTGTGAAGGATTGAAGACAAATAAAGCCTCAGTCCAACAAACTTGTTCTCCTGTTCAGTGAAAACATGCTGAGATGTTCCACACGTGAGCTGAGCTCCAAAGGCTGCTCCACACTCACTGCACTGTGGCTCTGCAGGACATCACCCACTGTTACTGATGTTCACATGATGTTAGCAGAGCTTCCTGTGCTTTCCTCCAGCTGCCTCCTCAGCATGTCTGAGTGTCTGTGTCTTCTCCACAGCAGCTTGGAGGGTGTGGATGGTTCCTCTGGAGCTGAGCCTGACTCCATCTTTACGGTGTGTACGTCTACAAAGACACTAAACCTGTGTCAGACTGTGATCAAACCACTGGTACACACACACACACACACACACACACACACCACACACACACCACACACACACACACACACACACACACACACACACACACACACACACACACACACACACACACAGAGATGATTGGAGCAGGCCTTCACTCATCACCTTTAATGTGTTTGTGTTCCAGCTGCTGGAGGACAACATCATCAGCTTTGTTAAGGCTGAACTCAAACACATGCAGAAGATTGTGGATGGAGATGATCCAGAGTGCTCAGAGAGTCAGATGGAGGGTGAAGATGAGGAGCAGAGGAGGAGCAGGGAGGCCTTTCTGAACATCACACTGTATTTCCTGAAGAGAATGAAGCAGGAGGAGCTGGCTGAGCGTCTGCAGAGCAGTAAGAGCATGTGAACATTTTCACTGTGAGGAACATCACATGAAGGACACAAAGCTGGCTTTTCTTTTTCAAAGCATGATTCAATCAGTCACATTTAATCTGAGGAACCATCCAGACTGAGAACATCACACACTTTGATCTCCAATATTCAAACCTGCTCTGACTTCTCCACTCTAACATTAAGTTTGTCTTCATTCAGGAACAAAGGCTCCTCAATACAAACGTGAGCTGAAGTCCAAGCTGAAGAAGAAGTTCCAGTGTGTGTCTGAGGGCGTGGCTAAAGCAGGAAGTCCTACCCTCCTGAAGGAGATCTTCACAGAGCTCTACATCACAGAGGGAGGGGGAGGAGAGGTCAACCAGGAACATGAGGTCATGCAGATAGAAACAGCATCCAGGAGATCAGACACAGCAGAAAGAGCCATCACACTAGAAGAGCTCTTTAAAGCCCCTCCTGGAAGACCTCGACCAATCAGGACAGTGATGACAAAGGGCGTGGCTGGCATTGGGAAAACACTCTTAACATACAAGTTCACTGTGGACTGGGCTGAAGATAAAGCCCAGCAGGAGGTCCACTACACATTCCCACTGACCTTCAGAGAGCTGAACGTGCTGAGGGGGAGGAGCTTCAGCTTGGTGGGACTTGTTGATCACTTCTTCTCTGGAAGCAAAGAAGCAGGAATCTGCAGCTTCCAGGACTTCCTGGTTTTGTTCATCTTGGATGGTCTGGATGAGTGTCGGCTCCCTCTGGACTTCCTCAGCACTCAGACCCTGACTGATGTCTCAGAGTCCACCTCAGTGGAGGTTCTGCTGATAAACCTCATCAGAGGAGAACTGCTTCCATCAGCCCGCCTCTGGATAACCACACGACCTGCAGCAGCCAATCAGATCCCTCCTGAGTTTGTGGACATGGTGACCGAGGTCAGAGGGTTTACGGACCCTCAGAAGGAGGAGTACTTCAGGAGGAGGTCCACAGATGAGGAGCAGGTCAGCAGGATCATGTCCCACATCAGGACGTGTCGCAGCCTCCACATCATGTGCCACATCCCTCTCTTCTGCTGGATCACTGCTACAGTTCTGGAGGACATGTTGAAGAGCAGAGAGAAGGGAGAGCTTCCCAGGACTCTGACTCAGATCTACAGCCACTATGTGGTCCTTCAGAACAAAGTCAAGATGGTGAAGTTTGATGGAGGAGCTGCCACAGATCAACACTGGAGTCCACAGAGCAGGGAGATGATGGAGTCTCTGGGAAAACTGGCTTTTGAGCAGCTGCAGAAAGGAAAGCTGATCTTCTATGAGAGTGACCTGACAGAGTGTGGCATGAACCTCAGAGCAGCCTCAGTGTGCTCAGGAGTGTTCACACAGGTCTTCAGAGAGGAGAGCAGCCTGTACCAGGACAAGGTGTTCACCTTCATCCACCTGAGCCTTCAGGAGTTTCTGGCTGCTCTTCATGTCCATCAGACCTTCATCAGCTCTAAAGTCAACCTGCTGGAACATCAACCACTGAAGACGAAGAAGAAGAAGAACAAGATCAAGATATTCACATCTGAAAAAAAAAACTCTGAACCTTCTCCATAGTGGATATGAGCCTGACTTAAGCCTTCTCCACAAGAGCGCTGTAGACGAGGCCTTACGGAGTCCAAACGGACACTTGGACTTGTTCCTTCGCTTCTTGCTGGGTCTTTCACTGCCGACCAATCAAAAGCTCCTACAAGGCCTGCTGACACAGACAGGAAGTGACTCACAGACCAATCAGAGAACAGTTAAATACATCAAGGAGAAGCTGAGTGAGAGTTTGTCAACAGAGAGAAGCATCAACCTGTTCCACTGTCTGAATGAAGTGAATGATCACTCTCTGCTGGAGGAGATCCAACAATCCATGAGATCAGGAAGTCTCTCCACAGAGAAACTGTCTCCTGCTCAGTGGTCAGCTCTGGTCTTCATCTTACTGTCATCACAAGAACATCTGGATGTCTTTGACCTGAAGAGATTCTCTCCTTCAGAGGAAGCTTTTCTGAAGCTGCTCCCAGTGATCAAAGCCTCCAAGAAAGTTAAGTATGTGACTTTAGAAGAACATGTCTTTAATTATCTCACAGACAAACATCTATAAGGTTTCTCTGATTCTTCATCAGGTTGAGTTCCTGTCGTCTCTCAGAGAGAAGCTGTGCAGCTCTGTCCTCAGTCCTCAGCTCTCAGTCCTCCCGTGTGAAACATCTGGACCTGAGTAACAATGATCTGCAGGATTCAGGAGTGAAGCTGCTGTGTGAAGGACTGAAGAGTCCTCACTGTAAACTGGACTATCTCAGGTCAGTGGATCACATGTTCCATCAACATTGTCCTGTTCCTCATCTCCTCACTTGTTTCCTGAGTTGTGGATGTTTTTCTGAATCCAGTTTGTCAGGTTGTGTCATCACAGAGGTGGGCGGGGCTTCTCTGGCAGCAGCTTTGAGCTCCAACTCCTCCAGTGTGAGAGAGCTGGACCTGAGCTACAACCATCCAGGAGACTCAGCAGTGAAGCTGCTCTCTCAGAGACTGAACACTCTGAGGTGAGACACATCACAGCAGCTCATCACATGTTCACATCAATCCCCATCACATGTGTGACAGAGAGCTGTATCAGAGGAATGTGATGAAGGTGTGAGAGGTGGGACACTAAAGGAGGAGGACTGGGACAGGTTAGAGGGATGAAGGACAGAGATAAGAAGTTAGTGAGGTGTGAGGAGAGGCTGATGGAGAACTATGAGGAGCTGATGAAGGAATGAGAGAGAAGATCAGAGGAGGTGGAACCAATCAGTGAGGATTGTGTTCATACAAAATATAAATATATCTTGTGAAATTATGTTTAATCTTTTTTCTGACACAAGTTATCAAGTCAAAAATTAGGGACTGACCAAAATGTTAATTACTGGCCGAAAACTGAAATAAATGATTTCCAGCTTTGAATATTACTAACCACTAAAATCAACATTGCAATTGTATAAATTATTACCAATGTTTCAAATAATCAATCAATTAAAGGTAGGGTAGGGGATTTTTTCCAGATACAGTTTTTAAGTTTTTGGTTGAAATTTTCTTAATGTTCTGACAGAAATTAAGATCTTATGTGCTCTGAAAAAGGAACAAAGAAAATCCATCATCTATAGCAGCTGTAAACCTGTAAAAACTTTGACCAATGAAAAAAGACGGTTTGTTTTTATTAACCAATCATGTCTCTCTGTGTCCCTGCTCATTCTCCATCCCTCACGTGCACGAGCCCACACTCATAGCGCGTCATAGGTGACGGACTTAAAACAGAGTTTTTAGTCACGTTTTTTTAACATACAGTATATAATGATAAAGTTTAGTGTTTACTTACTGCTGAATGAGACGACGTAGTTTCTACACAATACAAACGATGAGCTTAGATTCACTTCTGCAGCAGCTGTGCTAATGCATGTGAGTGAGACGGAGCACAGAGGGGAGGGGGGTAAGCTACATTCAAAATCATGCTAGCTTTCAAAAATCACCTACCCTGCCTTTAAAATATGTAAATATTTATTTAGCATTGACATTCCAACAATGCGTAATATAAAATAAAATAATAAAATGTTTAACTTGACCCACTCATACAATTATTAAAACAGAAATATGTATGTTTTTAAAACGTTTTAAATTTATTTCAAACTGTAGACTTATGTTATAAATATCATTGTTTAACAATTGTTAGATTTTCGAGCTAACTCTCGTGTTCAGTACCTGAGATTTCATACAGAGAGACATAGTCAGAGGTTTTACTGAATCAATCAATCAATTTATTAGAGATTGTTACGGCAAATTTGCGGTTGACCTCATTTGGAGACATGATTTATTGCTCTGGTTGAGTGATGGAGTCCAGGCGAGGCATTGATGATTTTATAAAAAAGGTTTATTATAAAACTAAATAAAAAGGAGTACAAAGATGGACAAAATTAGTGACTGCCCCGGGCGAACGTCCGATGATCGAGTTCTAACTCATCACGTATATTCCCCCTCAGTCCCCCTCCCTCCTCCCCCCGGGAGATAAAGAGGACAGAGAGGAGGAGGTGAGGGAAGAGAGTGAAAAGAGACAGTTTCTTCTTTAGGTCAAAACAACCAGTTCTCTGGTATCTCCTGATTGTCCTGAGTGTTGAAGGTGTGTGCGTGTATGGTGTTTGTGTGTATGAATGGATGTGTATTGGGTGTGTATGTGTGACTATGTGAGTGTGTGTAGGCATGTGACTGTGTGATGCCTCCGTGTCTGAGGGATAAGATTTATTTTGGGAGCTGACTTCGAGAAGAGAGCAGAAAACATAAGACAGCAGAAATGAAAAGTCTCAACTTAAAGCCTTAAAAAGAACAAGGTCTATGAGTAAATATGTTAATAAACATAACTAACAATTTTGCCCTGACAAGATGAACAGAAAATGAATCAACAAGTCATAACAAGTCAATAGAAGAACAGACACTCATCTAAAACACAGCTGTGGTCCTCAGGGTCTGCTCACTCCCTGGACCCCAAACATAGATTTATCAGTGTTTTTATATATTTAGAAATCAAATGATGAGCTCCTTGTAATTAGTTAAAGATGTCATTTACTGGTGAATTAAAGCAATACAAATTATGTTTAAGATTTAATGATTTATTCATTATTATTGATCATTTAGGGGTCTATGGTGTCTGTTTATGTGATTTATTTAGGTATATAGAACATGAGTTGTTTAACATGTATTAAGTTTAATTTTAGAATATAATTATAATTATTTGTTAATAATTTAGACTTTGTACATTTTGGGTCAAACTGACATTTTAGTGTTAATCTGATTGTCTTGTTTATATCTGATTTGTCTCTTCATTTACGTACATGGTTGTGTTATTTTTAGATTTAGATTATAAAGGGTTAGGGTTAGGGTATAAAGATATATAATTATAGTATTACACTCAAAAAGAAACAATGGCTAATAATCCATTCTAACATTCCCTCTCTTCACACTGTTTAACAGTGTGACTATATAAAATTATGAATAAGACAAAATATTTAATTTAGACTATGTTTTAATATGTTATATTAACGTTATTTGGAAATTATATCAGGTTACTTAAAGTAAGGTTGTTAATTTATTTTAACGTTATTTTTCCTTCAATTTTATTTCAAGTTATATTCTTATTTTGTTTACCATTGTTAGAGTGGGTCAAAAACTTTTATTTAACTTTATTACATTTATTTGGATTTACTGTTAGACTATGTTTTAATATAAGAAAAAAGTTACAAGTAGAACAGAACAAAATACAAACATGATTTGTGTTTAAATTGAATATACATAGTAAACTTGAAATTATCCAGTTATATTTATCTGTACAAACAATAACTGAATACACGCTCATCAAAATCAATCTTATAAAACATCACATGATTACAAAAGGTGTTGTAAGAATTATTCAACACAGATTTTATAATTTCTTTATTACATACAACCACATAGTGTGGTGAGTCTATGATTGTTATGTAGTGTGTGTGTATTTTATTTTAATATCACTTCTCTTTCCATGTGAATGTGAAAACCCACAGCAGGAACCTGAACTGATTGATTGATTGATTCTTATTTCTTAGTGAGGAAAAATACATTCACGGTCCTGCCTGCCCACAGCGACCAATCAGGAAATGACTTTCAGAAATTAATATCAATCTTTATAAAATTTATATGGAAGCTTTTGAAGCACAAACGACAAAAACACGTGATCACCCTCTAATATAAACTGTGCAGAAATAATCTATCAATATAATATAGAAACTTTTGTTAAATAAAAATCAATTGAAACACAGTGATATTGCTTACTCATTTAAATTACAATTATATGAATCCATATTAATTAATTAGTGTTATTCTATCAGCTGTTCTATTTCCTAACTGAGCAGGTGGTTTGTTTCAGATTATTTTAATTTATATTTAAAGTCTTTTATCATTGCCCTCTCTTGTAACTTATTATATTTATTAAAAATCAATAAATCATAATTAAAGTTAAACATATACGTCCTAGACTAAATCAAATACTTATCCAATGGTTTCTGTTCTCAGCTGGTGATGTCTGTATCCTGTGAACAAAAAACTACATTTATATACATTTCAAAGGTTGAAAAATAATTTTTTTAATATTTCAAGTTATAATTTCTATCTAATTCTATCCATGTCTAAATATGTATTTATCTATCTGAGGATATAAATACACATAAGAGTTTTAGTTGTGAGATTTTTAGAACATAAATAGAGGAAAATTACTATTATTATTATTATTATTATTATAATAATTATTATTATTTTATTATTAATTTTATTAATAATAAAAAAGTAAGAAAATAACCCAAAGAACTGAAAAGTAAATCAAATCATTAGAATAAAACAGTAATTAGAACAAAACAGAGATGTAACCAGGTGTTATGTTAATTTATGCCTCTACTAATATTTATATAGATTACAAGGGAACAGATTTGTGATTGTATTTATGTCTTTATTATCTCTCTAAAGAGTCCTAGTTAAATCTATAGACCACGTACCATGTACAGTTCAGCCCCCCCACCTTTGATTAGACGTTTTAGGTGGTGAGGTTGTTTTTTATAACCTCAGGTGATCAGCCACTGTTCTGCATTCTGGGCCAGGGTCTATACAGTATATATGATTCCTCAATATATGAAATAATGTTATCCATGTCTGTTATTAAGATCATTTGTTTATTTACCTTTTAACTAAAAAATATGACTTTTATTCAAGCTACAACTGTAAAGTGTTGGGGAGTGTTACAAAAAAATAAAGTCAATCAACTCTAATCATCAAGAGAAAGAAAACAGTATGAAATCTATAAATATGATATCCAAAAGTTATTCTAATTGTCATTTCAAAAATATCAACGTATGACCAACAAGGAAAAGTTTTTAGTAATTCCTTAAAAATAAAGATCCTAACCCATCTTAAATTATAAATATTTAAAGAATTAAACAAAAACTGGTATGTGTGTAAGTCTGTATGTATATGTGTGTGTGTGTGTGTATGTATATATGTGTACAAACAGCTATCCTTCTATCACATGATCACTCACTCAAAGACACGCCTTGGTACATTTTTCACTCACAACACGTTTCTCTCAGTTATACATAAAGTGTCATCATCCATCAATCAATCACTCTATGATAAATACATACATGAACTTCTGAGTTAATGTGAAGACAAAATAAAGCTTATATAAGAATACTAGTATAGTTTCCAGGTGAAAAAAGTGTACATATTAAATATTACAGGAGGGGCCCAACAAGATGATTTGTACCCAGGGCCCAAAATGTGGTGCTACGCCCCTGGTGCACACTCACAGCCAGGGTCTGTAACGCACAGACATCATCAGTTCTCAGATGAATATATGCACTATTAGCTAAACTTCACAATAACACTATAACAATGCAATAGATTAGATCAGCTGACATGAACCTGAGTCACTGCACCATCTATGTTTATGTCACGTGACTCCAAAATCCTTTTATGCACACCACAAGGAAATAATCTGACTATTTAAACATTATTTAACAACTCTCCACATCCATTACACACAGAACACACAATCATAATAACACACTCCATCTCCATCACCACCACCTTGTAAAAATACTGTAGTGTGACGTTAAACTGTATGAATAGATATGAAAGTGTACGGTGGCACCATGCTCTTACTTTGAGCTGCAGGGAGGGTTGCCATGGTTACAGGTGTCCAGATGTGGAGGTGTGCTCTGGGGGAGTGGAGATAAAGTCTCTCATGAGGTGATGAATGTCCAGGGAGTTCAGAATCTGTGTGTGGGTGTGTATCAGAGAAAGGTGTGTGATTCTTTTCTGGGTCATGGTGCTGCGTACCCATGTCTTCAAAAGTCAACGTGAACCTGTGTTGATTAGGCCTAAAAATAATTACATTCAAATACAAAATACACGTAATAGCCTACGTGTGTCAAAATCATTTCCCTAAATATTCATAAAGAATTTATAAATTGTGCTAAATGTTTTTCATAGGTTACATTTAAACGCCTACATTCTGAGCACCCCCAGCACCCCTACTTCCTGTAGCCCTGCTGAATTCAGTCAGTTTTCTTCACAAAAACTCCATTGTGTTCCCAGCATATGGTTGGTGTTTAGTCTGGAGATGCTGCTGGAGATCAGAGGGCTTTATGGCGCTGTTAGCAAGCAGCTAGCCACATAAAAAGCACTGTGCTAACGGTGGGTCCTGTGAAGTGCAGGTGAAGCCCATCCCAACGTACTCCTCACAGAACTGTCTGGATTTCTGTGATTCAGCTTTTTTCTTCTGCATCTTTAGCCGAAAGCACTTTTTGACCTTTATCATTTTAGTTCATGTTATGATCACCATCATTATCATCATCATTTTTAACAGAAAATACATATTTTAAAATCTACATATTTTTCATGCTTTTATTTGTACATTTTATACACTCTTACTCTTTCACGTACCCCTCCAGTGCTGTTGTGTACCTCTCGGGGTACACTTACCCCCATTTGACAAACCCTGATTTAAATGACATGAAGATTTTTGTCGACTAAATCTGTTACAGATATAATCGACTAAAACGTGAAGCATTAGAGTTTATTTATTTTTAAATATTCAGTTACTGTTGATCAACCTGATATATGATCGTATTAATGTTTGTAAACACAGACAGATTAGATGTGATTAATATGTTAATATTAATCAGGGTCTACATTGTGTATGTACTGTATGTGTGTATGTATATATGTGTGTATGTATATATGTGTGCAAACAGCTATCCTTCTATCACATGATCACTCACTCAAAGACACGCCCTGGTACATTTTTCACTCACAACACGTTTCTCTCAGTTATACATAGTGTCATCATCCATCAATCAATCACTCTATGACACGCCCACTAGCACACTCACACTCACTACACGTTTCTCCATACATACAGCATGACATCATCCTTATTCATTCACCCACACATACATATATATCTCTCTCTCTCTCTCTGTGTGTGTGTGTGTGTGTGTGTGTGTGTGTGTGTGTGTGTGTGTGTGTGTGTGTGTGTGTGTGTGTGTGTGTGTGTGTGTGTGTGTGTGTGTGTGTGTGTGTGTGTGTGTGTGTGTGTGTGTGTGTGTGTGTGTGTGTGTGTGTGTGTGTGTGTGTGTGTGTGTTGTTTCCATAATATCTTATTTAATCAATGTTTATGTGTTGTAATTAGGGCTGGGCGATATGGCCTTTTATAAATACCGCGATATTTTTAGGCCATGTCACGATACACGATATATATCTCGATATTTTGCATTACCCTTGAATTAACACTTTGATGCACAAAATCACACCAGTATGATGATTCTATATGTCTACATTAAAACATTCTTGATCATACTGCATTAATATATGCCAATTTTAAACTTTCATGCAAAAAAGGGGATATCACAACTAAGTCAAAGTTGACATAACTGTATTTATTAAACAGTGAGTGGCTCAAACATAAAATTGTCAACAGAAAGTGCACGTTCTGTGCAAAATTGTCACGGAGACATTTCAAAACAAGACATTAGTGCAGGATGCAACTCACATGGCATTTCAAAACACAAAATTAAAGTGCACTTTTTGTACATAATGCCACTACAATATTTTAAAACAAATAGTGCCCTTTTGTGCATGTTGTCATTAAGATGACATTTCAAAACAACACTAAATTTAAGTGCACCTGTTAGAGCCATATCATTATTATGTCAGTATTTTTTATGTTTAAATATTAATATGTTTGGAATAGGTAATTTTGAAATAGTTTTAAAGGTAATATTGTTTAAATATTGATTTATGTTGACGTTTTTAAATGATCAGAGTTTCTGTGCTCCATTGGTTTTGACTTGCTGCTGTAAACCTGGATTTCTACCGTAAAGTGTGGGTTAGTGTCGAAAAGTGAAGGAAAACACAGGCTGGTGAAGTCCATGCGGTCAAAGGACAGCAGTTTAGTGAAGCAGGACGAGGAGCAACAGTGTTTCTGACCGTAAAAACTGTTCAAACCGTCAACCTAAACAGTCAAAGTGGTCAGCATTGTCAGTGCCACCGTCAGTGACGTCATCGTCGTCATCACCGTCAATGACGTCATCGCCATCGGAAACGTCATTGTCGCGGTCGGACGTCAGTGTGGTCTTTACGTAAGGATTTATTATTTTTGGGACTTTGAGACTGAGCTTTAAATATAAGGACACTTTGATTTTGGAACTTTTATTTTAGTTTTTCTATTTTTTGTGGATTAAAGAGTCAGATTGATTCATCCTACGCTTGCCTCTTTTTTCTTCATTTTTTATTGGATTATGTTTGGAACAGACGAGTCAGAAAACTTCATGTCCTGCAAGGAAGTGGTAAAACTTCGTTTTTGTGTGTTGCCACTACAGCACCTTTTGTGCATAATGCCACTAAGAAATTTAAAAAAAAAAAAAATCAAAAAAAAAAAAAAAAGTCCGCGAGTTTAACGGTATGGTCATTTTCAACACCGCACAGACTACAAGCTGCGATATATCGAGTATATTCGATATATCGCCCAGCCCTAGTTGTAATTATTCTGTTGTGTAAGTGTTTATTTTCTAGGTCAAACAATGTTATTTTTATATTCTTTCTGTATCAGTTGTGAACAAGTTGTGTTGTGTGTTATCTAATGTTCTTTCTACCAGTTCACTGCAGTTCACACAAGATATAGTTTCATAATCATTCATTTCATTCATGTCAAAAAGAGGAGAAATTCATTTCTGGTTTATCTATTAAAGCTGTTTTAATTTAATATATGTTGATTTGGACATTTATGATTTAAGATCAGAAAAACATTTGTTTGATGTGTTTTGTTTCTATGTTTATTATTATTAAATAATGTAATAATGTGAAAGTTGTGACTTTTTAGGACATTAGTGATTTTAAATGAAATATTCAAAATCAAACTAAAACATAAATATTGTTGTGGTTCCTATTTTTTTCTTAGTCTTTATATATTTTAGGTTTAAAAATAAAATAATTACTGGTTTATGGAGGAGATATTTTTATGTGAAACATTTCAAATCTAACTTTGAAACAAAGGCTGAACTTTTATTAAAAAGTTTCTCAACCAAAATGTATTTTAGTTTATTTTCCTAATTTGATATTACAATTTAAGTTTTTTAGTTTGTTCAATAATTAGTATTTTATCTTATTTCATTAATGTTTTCGTTTTTTAATTAAACATGAGACAAATTACAGAATTATTAGCGTTATCTATAAAACCTTATGGGATTGAACATATAGTTTTGATTTAATGATTTCTAAACTGATGTGTTTCATGTTAACATACACCAACATATTTTAGCAGCATCAGCATTATTGTTTTCTGTGACGTGTCCTTCAGTCTTTACTTGTTTTATCAGGAGGGAATGATTAGAACACTTTAGTTTAGTCTTTTCCCAGCAGCAGAGTTTTTTCAGAGTGTTTCCTTTTGAGGGAGAGTTCATTCTGTATTTGTCCATAGTATCCATAGCAACGGTCATCTACCAATCACTAACAGCCACTGGTAGATGACATGTCCAGATCAGTCAGATCAGATTATTTATTATTATTATTATTATTATTATTATTATTATTATTATTATTATTTCGATGTCATGTTCTTGTAGGAAACACTTTGTTCTTTCTTCTGAGTTTAACATAATCAAAACTATCTGGATGGAGCCATTTTGAGTCTATAAGTTTTTATAATGTGTGTTTGGCTATTTTCAAAAAACAAAGTTGTCCTGATTCTTTATTTTATTTTATTATTACCCAAGAGGTTTTTGGTAAATTGTCATTATAACAAAAGTATTTTGTGTTGTCATATTTGGTGCCTTTGGAGATCAACTTATTTATTTATTTATTGAATTATTTAAATATTTGTTTACTTATTTCTTTATTTAATTCATTCATTTTTATATTTATTTGTGTGTCAGTCTTCATTTATTCATTTAATTCATTTTTAGTCTATTCTAGTTGTAAAAGTTAAAGTAGTAAAATATATTTAAACTAAAGTATTTTATAATTATTATTTCTAGTGTTAATTATTTGTGTAAAGTTGTTCAGCTAATGTTCAAATCTATGTTTCTTTTTATTTTATTTTTTTAATGTGTGTGTTTATGTGTAGATATATATGTATGGGTGTATATGTATTTTATCAATCTCTATTTATCAGTTATATATGGGTGTGTAATTATATGTGTTAGTGTATATATATGTACATTTATGTGAATGTTGTGAATGTTGAAGTTTTAGATACAAAGTCATAAATATATTTTATCAAGATTATTGTTATTATTTATTAAAGAGAAGTGTTGAGAGGTTAGTAAATTATACTCCTGTGAATATGTATTGATGTCTTATGTTTAATTTTCCTTTTTATTATGTTTTTGAAATAATCACTATATACAGTCAATCAATAGGTTTGTTTATTCATTTATTTATCATTGTAATGTATTAGAATTCATAAGACAAATGTATTTCTAAAGGGAGAATTATGATTTAGTGTGTGATATTATCCACATTCAAAAACTAAAAAGAATAAAAATATGTACGACTACCAAACTTATTTAAACTGCAAAGGACCAAATAGTGTAAATATACATATATATAATAGTGTATAGTTAAGATCAGAGGAGGTGGAACCAATCAGTGAGGATGAAGAGAGGAACACTTTGAAGGAGATGAAGAAGGTGAAGCTGTTGAAGACAAACCAGTAGAAACATGGAGAGCTTGATGGAGATGGCATCAGGTTTCTGAGCAGCACTTTGGACTCTTTAGGTGTGTAAATCACTGCCTGTGTTTGCTCCTGCAGGGCGGACCATGGAGGAGAGCAGAGGATCAAAGCTGGTGTGAGGAAGTGTAAGTGTGTGTGTGTGTTCATTCAAAGTGTCCTCATGAAGCTCTGAGTGAATGAACATGTCAGTGATACAGAGAGAATGAAGCATCACATGATCAACTGTTGTTTCTTTGTGTCTCATCAGATTTCTGTCACATTCACCTCGACACAAACTCCATCAACAGAAACCTCAGACTGTCTGACAACAACAGGATGGTGACACGTGTGAAGGAGAAGAAGCTTTATCCTGATCATCAGGACAGATTTGATCACTACTATCAGGTTCTGTGTAGTACTGGTCTGACTGGTCGCTGTTACTGGGAGGTGGAGAGGAATGGAGATGTTTCTATAGCAGTGAGTTACAGAGGAATCAGAAGGAAAGGAAACAGTAATGATTGTTGGTTTGGATTTAATAATCAGTCCTGGAGTCTGAGATGTTACAGTGGTTTTTACTCCTTCATTCACAATAACATAGACACACATACCTCCTGTCCCTGTGGTTCCTCTGGTAGAGTAGGAGTGTATGTGGACTGTCCTGATGGACGTCTGTCCTTCTATGAAGTCTCCTCTGACTCTCTGACACTCATCCACACCGTCTGTACCTCCTTCACTGACACTCTGTATCCTGGGTTTGGGATTGGGTCCATTGGTTCCTCAGTGTCTCTGAGTCCTCTGTGAGACAGACAGACAGACACACACAGACAGACAGACACTAAGACAAAGAGACAGACAGACTGACAGACACACAGACAGACACACAGACAGACAGGCAGACGGACAGACTGACAAACAGACACACACAGCTACACAGACAGACAGACAGGCAGGCACACTGACAGACAGACAGACAGACAGACACTTAGACAGACACACAGAGAGACAGACACATAGACTGACAGACAGATAGACAGACAGACAGCTACACAGACAGACAGACACTAAGACAAAGAGACAGACACACAGACAGGCAGACAGACAAACAGACAGGCAGACAAACACACACACACACACATAGACAGACAAACACAGCTACACAGACTGACAGACACACCGACAGACAAACAGACAGGCAGACAGCAACACAGACACACACACACAGAATGACAGACACAGACACACAGCTACACAGACACACACGCACAAACAGGCAGGCAGAAACATAGACAGACAGACACATAGACTGACAGACAGACAAACACGCAGACAGACAGACAGACAGACAGACAGACAGACAGACAAACACACACTAACACACACATAGACAGACAGACAGACAGACAGACACAAACAGACAGACACAGCTACACAGACACACCGACAGACAGACAGACACAGCTACACAGACAGACACGCAGACAATCACACACACACCTACAGACAGTCAGGCACAAAGACAGACAGACACACACTGACAGACAGACTCTTAGACAAACAGACACACAGACAGACAGTCAGACACGCAGACACACACACACACACACACACACACACACACACACACACGCACACACACACACACACACACCTACAGACATTCAGACACACAGACAGACAGACAGACATACACACAGGCAGGCAAACAGACGGACAGACAGACAAACACAGCTACACAGACAGACAGACACACACACACACCTACAGACAGACAGACACTTAGACAGACACACAGACAGACAGACAAACACACACACACACACACACACATTGACAGACACACCGACAGACAAACAGACACGCAGACAGGCAGACAGACCGACAGCAACACAGACAGACACACACAGAATGACAGACACAGACACACAGCTACACAGACACACACGCACAGACAGGCAGGCAGAAACATAGACAGACAGACACATAGACTGACAGACAGACAGACACGCAGACAGACAGACAGACAGACTAACACACACATAGACAGACAGACAGACAGACACAAACAGACAGACACAGCTACACAGACAGACACGCAGACAATCACACACACACCTACAGACAGTCAGGCACACAGACAGACAGACACACACTGACAGACAGACTCTTAGACAAACAGACACACAGACAGACAGACAGACAGTCAGACAGACAGACACACAGGTAGGCAGACACGCAGACAAACACACACACACACACACACACACACACACACACACACACCTACAGACATTCAGACACACAGACAGACAGACATACACACAGGCAGGCAAACAGACGGACAGACAGACAAACACAGCTACACAGACAGACAGACACACACACACACCTACAGACAGACATACCTACAGACAGACAGACACACAGCTACACAGACAGACAGACACACAGACAGATAAACACACCTACAGACAGACAGACAGACACACCTACAGACAGACAGATACTTAGACAGACACACACAGCTGCACAAACAGACAGACACGCAGAAAAACACACACCTACAGACAGTCAAACACACAGACAGACAGACAGACACACACACAGAAAGACAGACACAGACACACATTTACACAGTCACACACACAGACAGGCAGGCAGAAACATAGACAGACAAACAGACAGACAGGCAGACAGACACACAGACAGACAGACAATTAGACAGACAAACAGACAGGCAGACATACACAGAAAGACACACACACACATACACAGATAGACAGACACACCAACAGACAGACAGACACACACAGACAGACAGACACAGCCACACAGACAGACAAACACACAGACAAACAGACAGACACACCAACAGACAGACACACACAGCTACACAGACAGACAGACACACCAACAGACAGATACACACACACACACAGACACACGTACAGACACACACAGCTACACAGACAGACAGACAGACACAAAACAGACAGCCACACAGACAGAGAGATAGACAGAAGTGTCTCTGAGTCTTCTGTGAGACAGACAGACAAGATGACTGACTTCCTGTTTGGTTTTGGGCGGGGTTATAATGTATCTTTTTGCTCATCTTGGGGTCAATATTACATGTAAATTTGATGTGAATCCATTGAAAAAATAGCAAAGATACATCATTTAGAATGTGACGGCGAAGGATTTTACAGTGACATTATAGGCCCCTCCCACTGATCACAGCCTGTTTTTTCTATCAGGACCTGTTCCCATCTTATAAGATTCATCCAACACTATTTTGAAGTCAACACGACATATCTTCTTTCCGGACGCCTAAAAGTGGAACCATCTGAGAACACAAAGCATGAGGTCACATCTGTCTCATGTTCTTCTTCTCCACAAAAGTGAAACTGTTCCTAATTCACAAGTTTTATTATGAATGATGATAAATGTGTACAGAATAAAGCAGATGATGTTAGTCCATCACCTGAGGATTATAGAGGGGATACATTTTCTATCAGGCACAGTGAGACAGGCTGAAATCATTTGTATCTCCTGATAACATGTTCTGGTCCACAGTCCTGTATCACCATGTGTCTGTGTTGAGAATGTCTGAATAAATGCTATGAAGTTATGATGATCAACAGAGGCTGAATAAAAAAATACACCAATATCTAAAGATCAGATCTCCTGTGTAAAGGAAAGTGAGTTACATCAACAACTACTGTTGGCAGTGCTGCAGTAAGTTCATCAGAACATCATTGAGTGAAAAAGGTGGATCTGAGTCTGACAGTGTGTTCAAATGTTCACAGTGGTGTTGATTTTACTGTATCACAAGTTGGACACATTGATCTAAAGACTGAATTACAGCGTGTTTGAGTCTAGAACCCAGAGAGTATTTAGCTAACGTTTAGTTAGCAGGCTGGTCGCCTAGCAACATTACACTATCATAGAAAAAGGAGAATATATGACATTGTCAAGCAGATCTATGAATACTATTAACTTTAACAACACGTAATGTACAGAATAGCAAACTGCATTTATTTAGGTAGACATGTTATTGTTATTATCAAATTATATATCATTTAGGGCTCTATTGTGTCTGCTTTATTTGATTTATAAGGTATATATGAATTGTTTAATGTGTATTAAGTTTAATATTTAAAATATAATTATTTTTATTTGTTAACAATTTAGATTTTGTGTATTTTGCTCAAACTGTCTTTTTAGTGTTAATCTACTGTCTGGATTATATCAGTTTTGTCTCTGCTTACATACATGGTTTTGTTGTTCGATTTAGATTAAGATGAAATTAGATGTTCTGAAAACAACATTTAATTATCGTATGTTAAAAAAGAACCATGAAGCAATCTTGAAATTAGTAGTTTTAGACTAAAAACAAGCAATATTGTCTTTTTTTCAAGCTGTAATGTTTAGAACAATTTTCTTAAAATCAGAAATATTCACTTATTTTTGGCCTATTTAGACCTGATTATTGTAAATAAGAAAAATTAGCTTAGTAAATAAAACTTGAAATAGGAACAGCTATTCCAAAAACAAGCACATTTCACTTAAATATGATAATGTTTACAAGAAAATAATGCTTAAAATCAGAATTTAATGAAAGACAATTTACCTTAAAATAAGAGTTAAAAAACAAAACAAACATTTGAGACATATCTTTCTACACTTTTATTGTGCAAAAATCACAATGTCAAGACCACAAACCAGAGCAATAACCAATAGCCCCACACGACTGTAGTTTAACATCATTGAACAGGAGCCACATTTTAAAAGGAGGGACTTAATGCTGCTGAACTACTTAAACTAAAACTGATGTTTAAACTGTCTTAATCATGAAACTTTCTCCATTCAGCCATAGATTTTTTGTAGGAAGTAGTCATGTCCTTCTCATGGATGGCATCTAACAAAACCTCTGTCTGTAGCACAGACAGGAGGGTAGCAATGCACTTGGGATATGTGAGGTGAAAGGTGTAATAACAGCCAAGAAGATACATCACGCTTTCACTGAGGTCTTCTTTGGGGAAAGTCAGCAGAGGAACTGTTCCAATGACCAGGATGCAGTTTGTCTCACAGACAATCACCACAGGGCTGACCAAGGGTCTTGATTGAAGGTAAGTGTTGGGGTCCTCTGCTGACTAAAACAAACAATTAATTAAATCTTCACCCAAATATATAAGTTTGAACAAAGTACATGATAATAGAAACACTCCTTAACAACTGTGACACACACAAAGACGGAACTGCATCGCCCTCGTCCGACAGAGCAGTGATCGAATCCGAACCGAGCCCGATAGGCATTAAGATATTTCTAGATAAGTTCTAAATATTTGTCCGAGCCCGACCGAATCCGTTGGGTTCCGACAGGTCCCGTCGGACTTCGGTCGGGTTGCAGCACTCTAATATATACACAGGTGCTCGTCCTATAATTAGAATATCATGAAAAAGTCACTTCTGTTATTCAACTTAAACTGTGAAACTAATATATGATAGACTCATTACATGCAAAGTGAGATATGTATAGCCTCACTGCAAAAACTCAAAATCTTGCCAAGTATATTTTTCTAATTTCTAGTCAAAATATCTTATCACACTTAATATAAGACAAAATCACCTAAAGAGCAAGATTTAAGTGAGATAAAGGAACTTGTTTTTAGACAGTGCATCTTGAATACCTTGTTAAGTGAAACTGTCTTGAAAACATCTTGTTTTGAGTCATATGTCAGATGAAACAAGCTTTTTTGACATTTCACAAGGTTTTTAAGCTGCTGTGTTATTTGCAAAAGATGAATTGTCTTGTTTCAAGAAATAGACTTAACTTGAATTGAGACAACAAATCTGCTTTATTGAAAACTGCAACATGCCCAACTCACAATGCAGTACAGTGTGGCTATATTTCTTACATTTCCATCAAACCATGTCCATGTGATATGTAAAAAAGACAGAGGCAAAAGCTGGAATTATGTTTCCTTCTCTGTTCTGTTACACTCATACATACTGCACCACATTATTCCAAAAGTAACAAGTAAAAATAAATGCTGTCATCAATTGTGTTTGTCCTTAAAAAAAAAAAATCAGCACAAGTACCCCACTCAAAGACTCATGAAGAATGATGTTTGATGACATCTGTGAGCTCATACTTCAGGGGAATGTACATGCTATTATTGAAGTTAACAAAGTAGTATGGTGTATAATCAACAAGCTTTTCAGCATCCATGAAAATATTGGCTTGCGCTAGGTCGGGAACTTCTATTTCATAAGCTAAATAATGATCATTCCACCCAACTGTAGAGAGAGGCTGGCATTCAAAACAATACACTGACGCATTTAAAATATAAATGTTTTTCACAAGTGCAAACTCTGGAGTATCATTGATAACATTAGAAATAACCAAAGATTTTCCACATGTATGCTTATTTCCATGTTGCATAATCCACCGTACTGAAACTATATGTTCGACATGCTCTATTCCTAAGAAGTCTTTAATCTTTCCTTCAACATAGTGAGCATCTTTCACCTCAGAGGCTGGGCCCATGTCAACTTCACTTGAAAAAATTGGATGTTTCTCATGCACATTCTGACTACATTCATAAAGTTGGTTGTGCTTCACAAGAGACTTACAGATATTTTTAAAACTACTTTTCAAAGCCCACTGCTTAAAAAAGCAATGCTTTGACTCAAAGCGCATACACATATGCCTCACTGCAGGACCAAGTGCCTTAATCTGTGAAGGAAGATGCAGCAAGTAATGCTGTTTAGGTATAATATTTGCATCTGGAAACAGCTGTTTGAAATGTTTTAAATGTTGCTCTATTAAAAGCTTCAGCCTTGAAAGAGTTGAGAGAGCAATAATAGGTGAAAACAGAATTTTGACTATCTCTAACAACTTAAGTAGCATTTGTGTGTAATCATTTTCTCCAATTTTGTCAATGAGAAATGGCAGGATCTTTAACAAAACCAGCATCTGCCCAGCTGACTGTTTCAATTTATTGTCATTTGATGACAGTGTATTGACAGATATGGGACAAGGTTTATCCCTTGCATCCACAGGAGAATAAGGGAAATAAATAATTGCACTGTTGAATACATCTAAGTCCAAATGCCCTGAAAGCACAAGATGCTTTAAAACACATTTTATTTCATAAGGGGCAACCCCTTCAAGAATGACATGCATGATGTCCTGTGGGGTTTGATTGATTATATCAAAGTGAGGAAATTCTGTTAATTTGCTTATCCTGTTTATGCCATATGTCATTTTTAGATTTTCTTTCAGAAAGTCAGTATTTGCCTTCTCAATGTCATTACATTGCCTGTTATGACTTGCCATTGTCCTTTTAACAAACAAATCTTCATTAAATTGCTCCTGCATGTCTTCAAACTTGCATTCGCAGTGCCTGCATTTACTGTAGGCAAATCCCACTCCTATCTTAAATCCAGCCACTTCATGCTGAGCTAGAGTGTCTCCACACACAGACATAAGTGCCCCATAAATTGTCCTCTCACCATTTGCAGTGACAAGCTGGACACCATCACACAGCTCAGTTAAGTCATGGTTAATCCTCTGAAATATCTCATCAATACAACGGGAAATATCTTTTGATTTTACCATGGCAAGCAGACGAATGGCAGCAAGTCTTGATCTGTATTTAGGGTTGATGTTACCTAAAGTGTAATAAATCAATAACAATTTGTTTTTGTTTGCCCGAGATCCAAGAGGATTGCATAGCTCAATTTCATCAGTATATAAAACTAACTGCAATGCTGTGGGAAATTTGGAAAAGAGTGGGTGTGACTTAAAAATGTCTCCATCAATGAAATCATGAAAAAATCCAACCTTGCATGTCTGTGGCCTCTCATCAATCATTGCAATTGTTCTTGGATGTGATAGCAGCTGCTCCAAACTTTTCACCAACGGTATATAATGAAAACAATGGTCCTTAATGGTAAGAACTCTGGAGTCTCCATGTTTCACATAGCATACTGTTTGTTTTGCGACAACAATCTCTGGTTCAACTGGTTTTAACAGTTCTTTGATTGTCTTATCCTGCAAATGGGTGGAAGAAATTTGACAGAAAGGGTCGACAAACTGGTCAAATATCCCCATTGCATCACTCTTTAGTTGAACTGGGTCCCCAGAATGTCTCTCAATCATGTTGCTCATTTTCTGTTTAAGGTGCTCCAATAATGCGGCCTGATATTGCTGGACTCCAATCACCATTTGGTTAACAGCACTCTGGGGAGCAGAAAACAAACAAACAAAAAAATACTACATTATAAAATTTATATAAAAATGCTGTCAACATGCAAATTCACAGACACTTTAAAAAAAAAGTAATAACCCTTCAATTACATATTGCTAGTGATGTGCGATGATCAAAATAGGCTATTTCCAGCAAAACTATCATGAAATATTGTTGCCTTTTGCTGCTTTAAGACTTTGTTTACACTTTGTCTTAAAATGCGTTTTGAGCAATAGGATCACAAGTGGACAGTGCTAAATAAAAGTTTAAGTGTTGGGTGTATTATGTTGTCTCTATTTTCAGCTCATGCTCAACAAATATAGTGGATGGACAGATTTTGTAAGCAAGGTATATGGCCATATGCATATATAGCGGGGAAGTGAGATTTGATCAGAAGTGGTCACTGAAGAAGCATGTGGAGACACATTCTAATGTCAGGTGTTTCTCTGACATACCTTTAACTGTCCACCTGTGATCAGATCAATCAAGATTTCAGGTCTGAACAGTGGCTGAGTTATTTGAAAGTTTAAGCTTATTGCTTTTAAACTTGCTACTAAAAATTAAATATAACTAATTGGAAAATCAATGGCATAAATTACCTGTGTCAGTCGATGCGTTTCTCTGGCTTGAAGAAGAAATGCAGTTGCATGTTTAGAAAGGTCAACATTCATGCGACCCTCTCCATCTTCTTGAAATCCACTCTGAAAGAGATTCACAATAAACATATCTATTAAAACAGGGAAAATATTGGCATTTGTAGGTAGCACCTCCAGACAATCTGACAACTACCTGGGTAAGCTAGCTGGTTAGATTTCTTCCTATAAAAAAAAGGTACAAGATGGGCATATTTTTACTGATTGGTGTCCTTATTTTGAGTATATAAAATAACAAAAACTACTAATAAAAAGAAAACAAAAAACTACTATAAAAAACAATGACTTTGACAGCATCAGAAAAAATCTGTACTTCATGAGTGCTACGGTTTACACACATACTAAATTGTTTTCCTTCACCTGCTCTCTTGCCAATAAATGAATATTACTAAAGGCCTTTGAACTTAACATGTAGTCCAATAAGCTAGAAGGAGACAACTTCCTGTCACACACTGTCATGACACATGTCTCACCAGCCAATGATAAGCCAATAATACACATATTACAGCCTCTATGCTTGATTCAAACTCTTAAAGGATAACCTGTAATTTCTAGTTTGTTATTTAAATGACTAACATTAATGTTACTGATTTTTTTTCAGTTAAGTCTGGCAACTGAATTACATAACTAATAATTCCAATAAGCAAATTAAACTAATAATCAAATAAGTGAATTAAGTTACCAATTACTGCATATAAAATTAAGCAGTTGTCAGAAAAGGAACTTGTGTTACTTATAAATCATTTCTTTAATTCTCTAATTAATGTGTCGATACACTTAAATTATTTTAGTATACCTAAATTATTTTTCTTGACGTTGACATTTGAACACATCATGATGATATTTTATTTAACTTTGCCTAATAGTCATTTTACTGAGCCCAACTTGAACGCATATGTAAACATCCGGCTGATTCCAACCTATTTCAACACTGGATTACAACTTTTAACTAACGGGACTTGCTATTAAGTTTGAATGCATTTACCTGGGGATGGATGAGTAACAACTGTCTACCTACAGCAGCAGGAGGCAGATAAACAAAGCTGCAGTCCACTATATCTACGTATCTGCACTCCACTACACCTTTCAGCCAAGGTAAGTTTATCAGGACTTTGTCTCATATGTTTAAATCTCAGTAGGCTGGTTACTCGATTACTCGTTACTGCCAAAACTAGTGGAATTACAGTACCATATTACTTTCAACACTGCTATTACTTTATCTTAAAATTACAACCTGAGGCTAAAAACAAACATGTTTAGTGCACGCGCTTGGATCACGCACAGTTGACTTACATGTTACGTTAAATGTTAGCTTAGTGTAACTTACCGCAGGGATGCCGATGCTAGATGCCTCCGCTTCAGCCACAGGGCGTGCATTAGTTTGGTCGTTTGCGGCTGTCCTTTCACCTGCTCCAGGTAAACCTCTACTAATCGACCCTTCCTCCTCCGCCGCTTCAACATGGAGAAGGTGATGCGCGTGTGTCCGCTTCACGTGATAGTAGAAGGAGTTATACACCCTGTACTCGCTTGGACAGCCATCAATCCCGCACACAACGCAAAAGTCAGGGCTGCGACTGTGCATGGTGTTAATGTGACTCAGAAGTTGTTTCAGAGACAATGCCACAAATATGTAGCATATGAAGCAACGCCAAATCATGTTGAAGCAATGATGTCGCAGACAAGATGACGGTTAACTAGTCGTCACAGGCAGGTCACAGGCGGTAGAGCAAGTCTGCCGTAAAACCTCGTTACTATGGTTACACCCGCCCGCTAGCTGCTGCAAATGAGAATTTGGCCGTAAACCAACGTAATCTAACGTTATAAAGAATTTGAACTAGGATTGACGGTGTGTTTCATTGTAAGGTGAGCCTTCGACATACGTGCTTATTCTTTGTAGTTCATCCCGCACACACTTTGAATGTTATCGACGTTTTGTGCGTTTTCAGTATATATTGTGTATCGTTGCAGTCGAACAGAGACAGCTAGGCGAACTGCGGTTAGCGGAGCTAACTAGCTAGCTAAGTCAGCTAACAGCATGGAAGACTTGGATGATGTCGCAGTGTCGATTTTAAGGGGTAATGTATGCAAATATTATTCTTTATCATTTTGAACGTAGGAATGCAGAGACCTAATTGAAGCTAAAGAAGAAGCTAATTGCTTCCTGGCTGCTCCACATATGACTGTGGGCCTCAAACTCTCCCATTGGTCACATCACGCTCCTTCCCACCTGTTGTGTGAAGGGTTGTGTGTGATCGGTGAACTGTAGGAACTCAATTGCGCTTTGGGGATAATGTTATATTATGACAAATTTTATATAACAAATTATTATAATAAATATTATGTTGTGTTCAGACCAAAAGCAAAGTGAATTTTCCAGCTAAATTCATAAACTGTGAAGACTAGTAAACTAATGGTCAAATGAAAATTGTTGGTCACTAGGAAAATTCTTAGTTGGTGGCAGCTGTAGTTGTTGTACTAGTAACGTCTATATGACATCCAACAGCAGCCAATGAGGTTTCTGTATTTCTATACTAAGCTGGTTAACACTAGCTGCCTAATTTGAATGTAGTGTGAACTTCTAACAGTCTCATGCAGTTTCATTGCAATGGCACTGTTTCATCTTGCTATGTTTGTCTTCCAATGGTTTCATAGCTGCAAACATCACAGAGACAATGATGAACACCCTGTCTCGTGAAGACTTGCGGGATCTTTTCCCAGGCCCAGAGAACTTCCATCCATCCATCCATTTTCTTACCCGCTTATTCCCGTTTTAACAGGGTCGCGGGGGTCTGCCGGTGCCAATCTCCGGCTCTCATAGGGCGCTTGGCGGGGGTACACCCTGGACAGGGCGCCAGTCCATCACAGGGCAACACAGACACAGACAAGCATTCACTCTCTCATTCACTCCTATGGGCAATTTAGAGACTCCAATCAACCTTACAGTCATGTTTTTGGATTGTGGGAGGAAGCCGGAGTACCCGGAGGAAACCCACGCAGCACGGGGAGAACATGCAAACTTCACACAGAAAGGACCCAAGTGTCCACCCCAGGGCTTGAACCCAGGACCTTCTTGCTGTGAGGCGGACGTGCTAACCACTAAGCCGCCCAGAGAACTTCTTACGGAGAAAAGCAGTCTGGCGTGCCTGTCATGGTGCGTTGGATGAGGTCAGTTTCTCAGTTAAGTGGCCTAAACTATCCACCTATTTAAGTTGGCAGCAGCACATTGAGCTAACAGCATGGTATCTTTGGAACAGCCATGGTAGTCTACATGTGTGATCAATTCAGTTTAGATTGATAGGTGTTCAGTTAGTTGATGTAAGCAATTCACCCCTAAAATGGAACATTGTTTATTTATACATGTGCAGAGCTGTCAATGCTACATTTGTGTTGTCACAAAAAAACAAATGTTGCTTTTTGCAGTAGTTCATTATCTTTTTTTATCTTACAGGAGTGTGGCCAAGAACACTCAAAATCATCGAGCAGTTCCTCCTGTAATACATCACCAATGCAACAGACATCCACTCCTGTGAAAGCAAGTCCTGCAAAGTACACAACCCCTGAAAAGGTTGTGAAATTAACCTTTCCGGAATATGTGTTGCACACCGACACAGAACTTGAGCAAGTCCGACAACAGTATTTTGAGTTGTCGAAGAGAGGTGAACAGCTTAACTGCCAGATGTCAAAGGAGCTCAGATGCCGGCTCATTCGAAACACCATGACCAGTATGATCGCAATCCTGAGGGCAAAGGGTGATAGAGAATCACACAGATACCCATCAAAGCCAGAAATTACAGCAATGGCAAAAAGAATCGTGCTGTACTATCCCATGCTGCAGGACCAAGGCCTCCATACATGGGTAAGTGAAATGTATCCAGTTGATGACTGTGTTTCATGTTGGACATTTTTAGCAGTGATTTGAATAATGTATTAAATTTCTTGTGCAGCTCACTGTGTACTCACAGCTCTACAAAAGATTACAAAATGTGAGATCCCCCCAAAAAAGAACCCCAGATTGGAGACATTCAAAGAGGTGAGCTGTATCTAAAGATTATTTTCATTAAAGATTGATCTGTTAATCATTTTCAAGATTAATTGATCAGTTGTCTGGTCAATATAAAGTCCAAGGTGATGTCCTCAAAAGTCTTGTTTGGTCCACAACCTAAGGATATTAATGTCACTGTCATAGAGGACTAAAGAAGCTAGAACTTTTTCACATTATAGAAACTTAAATCATATTTGGACATTAAAAAAAAAAAATTCCTCACTTCCTGTTTTTTAATGGATGCTCTTATTTTAGTGTTTGACCACAAGGTAATTGCGTTGGATGTGTGCGGGGGATATTGCTTTATTACTAAGCACTTTGTGTTACATTTTGTTTGTATGAAAAGTGCTATACAAATAAAGTCAGATGGATTGATTTTAGTTGTTGACAACTAATTGATTGACTAATCTTTGCAGCTCTTCAAAGAGACGCTGTCTTGAGCCGCCAAAAGACACGGATGAAATGGATTCAAGCGACTCAACTATAATTCTGGATCGGTCCACAGAAGGAACTGGCAGCCCAGGCTCAAACGGTAAAGAAAGTGAGTTAGAAGGTGAGTTTCAACTTTGCATTTACACATTTGTCCTTATGAGGTATTTATATTTTAGATTAACTAATAAACCCACTTTTTTTTTTGGTCATCATAACAGTACTGACATGACAGAAGTGAAAGGCTTTTAAATTGACATCATCAGAGCATTCTTGTTTACACTATATTTGTACTGTTTTATTTTCAAAGTATTAACATTATTGTAGAAATTAAGTTCTACCAGAAATCTGGTATTAATAAAAAGCTGGTATTATTACTTTCTATATCCTCTCCAGCATATCAAATGTTATGTATTTAAAACCCATATGTCTCATCTGTGGCATTTTTGCTCTTGTTAATTGAATGTAATTAATTTTAGTTCCAAAATTATCCTACATTATCCTATCAGAAATATTTCTGTGTTATGTGTTGAAGGAAGAAGATCCCAAAGCCTTCCTGAAGAAGCACCCTCTGCCTTCTCCAGTCCTGATGGTGAGTTTGTCCAACTGCCTCATGACTGTGTGTAGTAGGGGTATGTGCATCTGTGTAGGGGTGTAGTTTTGTGCGTACATGCAATTTTATGAGATTGCAATTAGTTCTCATGCATTTATTATACAAAAAATGTTGTTTTTTTTTTTTTGTTTTGTTTTTTTAAATGGCATTTAAATGGTTAAAATTCCAGAAATGAATAGTTGTTTGGTATTTAGGATCAGGGCTGATATTTAAAGTTGATCTAATATTAATATATGATTTTTATGGTAGTTTTTTGTTATTATTATTATAATAATAATAATAATAATAATAATAATAATAACAAAAAATAATATACTATTTATGGCTTATTATGTTAATTGTTAATTAAAGACATAAAACATTGGCTCTCCCAAAAATACCCTCCATTTAAACAATAATAAAACTGAGTGGATCTTATTTGATGCCTCCAATAAACCTGAAATGGCTTTGCCCAGTCTTGGTCTTAACCTCCAGATGGTGAGGAATCTGGGGGTGAAACTGGGCCGCTGCCTAAAACTGGACAAACAAGTAGATTCTGTTGTAAAAATAAGCTTTTTTTCAGCTTCGGCTGCTGTCTAAAGTAAAGCCATTTCTGAGCCGCAATGATCTGGAGAAGGCCGTCCATGCCTTCATTAGCTCCAGACTCGATTACTGCAACGCTTTATATGTCGGTATTAATAAAACCTGCACCTCCCATTTACAGCTGGTACAGAATTCTGCCGCCCGCCTCCTAACTAACACGTAAACATGATCACATCACTCCTGTCCTCATGTCTCTGCACTGGCTCCCAGTTCGGTTCAGGATATAGTTTAAGCTACTGCTGTTTGTTTTAGAAGCCCTGAACGGTCTTGCACCACCTTATCAGTCGGAGCTTCTGAAAACCCACCGGCCCAGCAGAGCTTTACGTTCTGCTGGTCAACATTTGTTGGAGGTGCCTCGATCCAGATACAAGCAATGGGGGGTGCCGGTCTTTTTCAGTGGCAGGTCCAACAATGTGGAATAATCTTCCCCAACAGTTACGCTCCATCACTGACCTGCCGCTGTTCAAAGCTAAACTCAAGACCCATTTAATTAAACAGGCTTTTTAGATTTTTAGCACTTTGATGTTTTGGTTTTAAGGTGTTTTTTATATTCTTTTAATAATTTTGTTGTTACTGTATGGTTTTGGCGTGTTTTTGACTTTGTCCTTTTCTGGTAATTCTTTATCTGTTTTGTGGGTTTTCACAGTTGTAAAGAACATTTATCAACCTGAGCGTTGTTGTAAGGTGCTATATAAATACATTTCTGATGTTTTTTTTTTTTTTGTCATCCAACAACATGAGATGAACTTTTTTTAAACTGAGGCATTAATTATGCATTTTTGTGTCTTACAGCTAACAAGTCTGCAGATGTTGACAGTCCAACAAACTTGGTCAGGCACTACAAGACCCTACAAACTTTGTATAAAAGAAAAAATCCAAACCACCAGGATGTCTCTCATCTCTTGGATTTGGAATTTGTAGCCAGACGAGCATTCATTGATTCAAATACCGTTCGTGAGGAGGACAGACCCAAGAAGGTTTTAGAAGCATATCCTTGTTTTAAAGACATTGGACATGTAAGTCATTATTGACTGTGCATGATTAAAACCATGGTATCACAAACAATGTTTAAAATACCAATAACCTCTTAAATCATAGGTGATGGAGGAGCTTCAGCGCATTTTGGATAAGGATAATGCCAACTTCATCAATGAATTGAAGGGAAGATGGCATGACTTCTGCCAGAGCGTGCAGTTTTTTGGAGTATGTAAAAAGGTGCTGAAACCCCCAATGGGAATGGACAAAGGTAGGGAATGCTCTCTTGGTGTTATTAGAGAATAGGGTAAAGAGTGGACCTTCAGGCATGTTTATTGTCAAGTACATGAGCTAGTGTTTTGTCGTCCTTTTTCATCTATGGTTGCTATCCGATTATTTGCTAAATGTTTTGTTTTTTAAGCATTGTCTGTTGTACACCTTTTTTTTTTTTTTTATCTGATTTTACCTTGTGCACTTTGTCCAAGTGTTAAAGTCATAAATCTTTTCCTGAACAGCTGAACAGGCTCTTGAGATCCTACGTGTGCTGCCATCACTGTTCCCCTCCACGTCTGCTCCTCCAAAGAGGGTACGAGATGCGAGTGAGGCTCTGATGCATGTCCTTGAGGTGAGCTGTGTAAAATGTTGCAGGATCATTTTGACTGTAGTAAAAATGATAACTGAAGGTGCTTCCCCAGACAACACCCAATGTAATTCCTATTCACATACTGTATGTTCTAAGCCTTAAAGGTAGGGTCTGGGATTCGCAAAACAGCCGGCAGATTTTGAAAATACACAACCCAAATGGTCCTCCCCTCTTGCCTCCAACGCTGCCCCTGACTCCACCCATTCGACGACCGTTTGATTGACAAATTTACTGTCCAATGCTACTAGGTGGTCTTGGAAATATTTGGCTGGAGTTTTTCAAGACCTGTCCATTCCACAGATGATTAACTTGTTTCATTTCCATGTCAGTGCTTCCAACTTTGTGGCTGTAAATGGGGTTAGAAATAGGATTTCAAGTGATTTTGTAAAAATGGCCAAAAAAGAGAATCCCAGACCCTACCTTTTTAAGTGTTTTTTAGAAAGATGATTTTCACTGGGTAGATGTCTTTGGTTATGTCACAGTATGAACAAGAACGGATGCATTACATGGTTATTATAAGAGTGAAAAAACCTGCTGCCAAGCAAGAATAGCCTTGCCTTGGTTTTTAGTTCTTTTGGAAGGCTAGATGTGTGTGTAACAGTTAATGCACTGGGGATAGTTTAAAAACAGCACTTTAAGGTGGAGCTTCTGAATACTGTAACTTTTGTCAGAATTTTGCTTTGTAAAGTTGTGTTTTGTAAACAACCCTCTACCCTTGGTTCCAAATGACCAAATTGCTTTATCCTAACGGAAGGATATCTGTTATGTGTTACAGGAAGCAGAAGACCCCAATTCCTACTTGAAGAAATGCCCTCTCTCCTGCCCAGTCGTGATTGTCTGTCCCTCCAACTGCCTCCTAGCGGTAGGAGATGTGGCAATAACCACCTTTCCAAAAGACGAGCTTAGCGAGAGTGTTTTATACCTCATGGCCTACTATTATACGCTACACCTGACTTATCCAAAGTGTGTAGCCACTCTGCTTTCAGTCATCCAGACAGAGGTCCTCTTAGACAAAATCCATGAGAGAGATCTCACATCGTCTTACAAGAAGAGCATGACTGAGTGGAAAGCTTTTATTGGCCAATAAATCCAGTGGTCAGATATGGTGTAGCATAGCACTGCCCCTCTCCCTTCAAAAGGTACTACAGTTCCTGTTCATTGGTATTGATTGTCAGTTGAAAGTTAGTTTAATTTGGGGTACACAACAACATTAGTACATACCGATATCATGTGATATATTGTGTGTTATTTGCATAATTTAGTGCAGATTCTGCTTATGTTTTTATTTTAACTTAACAGTTGATATTGAGTTTAAACAGCTAATTGTCTGTTCAGCAGCTGCAGTTTAAGTGTAGCAAGTGCTTTGAATGTGCATTTTGTACATGTTTTGAGGGGCACATTGGTCAGATGTTTGTACCTGGCCTTAACTCACTCACATATTTGTCATGTTCTGCTATGTTTTTATATTGCAGTTCCATAGATACTGTGAGCCAAAATGTTGAGGTAAATTAAGCTGTTTCCCTTTTATGCAGTCCTCTGGGACTTGCTGCTGTTTAAATAAAAACAGTTGGTGAAGTGCAAGACTGTCATTTTTTCTGTCTTATAAGAAGAAGTTAATGTCTTGAATCGAGTAGGTGAGTGTCTTGAGTCTAGAACAGTATTACTTTTGTAGCGCTTACAATAAGGTAAATACACTTAAAATGATGACAGAATGGTCAATTATGTCTTGTTATTGCAAAAGAGCACTGCCTAATATGAGTCAGGAATGATAACTTCAAGACATTTTGTCTCAAAATGCCAGTTTCTAATCTCATTTCAAGTAGGTGGTGGACTTAAATCTAGAACAGTGTAACAATTAAATAAATAAAAATGAGTTAAATATGCTTGTAACAAACAGGGTGAAGATGCTACTTTTGAGGGGAAAATACTCTTTTTGAGCATCACAAGCTTATTATGAGACAAAAAACATCTCAATACTAGTAAATTATAGCTAAAAAGGAGTTTTCCCAGCTAATTTCAAGATCACCATAATCTTCTAAGGCTTAAAGATATTGTCTTATTTCAAGATATCTTACCAAGAGAATTTTCACTTGTTCCATTGGCAGATTTTTTTGCTTTATTCAAGCAAAAATATCTTGTTTTAACTTGTTTTTTGCTTATTTTTAGAGTGGCCTTTTTTCCAGTGTGTCAGATTATTAACAAGGAAAAGCTTTCAGTTTCTATACATTTTGATGGTGAGGGAAATGTTTTACTTCAGTGCCAAGTACGAAGTAGAATTTCTTTCATTGTTTAGATAAAAGTAAAGATGACTTACTTTCTGCTTTTCTATTGTACAATTTATATATAATGTGTAATTTTAAGGAAAGAATGATCCCCCCACCCAAAAAGTCATCATTTAATTTAGCTTGTGCCGTCTGCAATTGGAAATTAAAACAAATATATTTGACCAAAATGTTCGTGGAAGCAGATACTCACCCTCGATATATTTTTGATGATCTGTTAATGTACGACACTTTTTAATGCCTGTAAAACAATCTTTATTCATGCATATTTGACATTGGGTTTACTGGGAGATAGCGCTTTTATCCCGATTGACCTTTGACTGGAAGCGCTGCACATGCACACTACAAGATTACGACTCGCTTATTGTTCCTAAAACTGGGGACTACCCAAGAGACTGCAACACATAGCAGATACCCGCGTGCACAACTCTATTACACAAAATTGTAAATGAGATAAAAGTTATTTTGAATTGTCTACCTTTTATACTTTTTGAAATACAGTTTTGAATATCAATATAAACAAAAACATTTCATTTGAATTTTGATTTTGTAAATTTAACTGAATAACATTAGTTTAAAAAACAACAATTGGCTGAATAGTGAAAATCAAATTTGGGAGCTGACGCACTCCAGGAGGTAGGAAAGGGTTAAACTCTGGCAGTGGTGGAGGGGGAAGGCGGCTGAGGCCTGTGTGGGGGATGGGCAGATTCTCAAACTTCAATATCAGTTTTTTCATACTAGATTAGAGGACAGTTAGTATGTATAGATGCACTTGTCATTGTATCCTTGGGCAAGACACTTCACCCACCTTGCTCCCAGTGTCTGCGTACATTGGTGTGTGATTGAGAGGGTGAGGTTCATTTCCTGTAAAGCGCTTTGGGCCTGATGAAGGTAGAAAAGCGCTTTACAAGTTGAGACCATTTACAATTTATCATTTATTAGTAGTAATAGAAGTGGTGGTGGTATCAAATCAAAAAAGTTATGGGCGGATGAGGCCTGTGTGGGGGATAGGCAGATTCTCAAACTTTCTTCAGTATCAGTTTTTATGACCAGATTAGGAGACAGAAATAAAATATAAACAATACATAATCAATATTTCATGAATATATGATCAAAAAAAGCTTGTTTTAATAGAAATATGTTTTAGTTAATTTTAGTTAATTTTCTAGTTTATTGAAAATATCTTTTGATTTGTGCTTGAACTTCCTCAATAAATAAATCAGAAAGTTAGAATTCTGGCCCTGTATTAGGTGAAATGTAAAAAGACATGAAGTTCTAGTATATACTTTCAGAGCAAGAGCTGCTCCTGTGCGCTCTCGCCCCCTCCCCCTCCCCCTCCCGCTGATGGCGTATGGCAAGCCCTTTTAACATTTAATAAGTAGCGGTAATTGTAATTGCAGATATCTGCAATTGTTACATGTTGTAATTCAACGTCGACATATCCAGAATGACAATTTGACATGTGGCAATTCTAATTAAAGATATCTACAACTCAATTGTCACATGTTAGAATGGTCATTGTAGATATCTGTAACTTAATTACAACATGTCAAAATGTGCCATTGACTTCCATTCAAATTGAATTGCAGATATCTGCAATTCAATTTTTACATGTTGTAATTCAACGTCGACATATCCAGAATGACATTTTGACATGTGGCAATTCTAATTCATGATATCTACAACTCAATTGTCACATGTGAAAATGGTCATTCTTGATATCTGCACTTAAATTTTTACATGTAACAATTATATTACAGATATCTACAATTACATTTTTACATGTAACAATTATATTACAGATATCTACAATTACATTTTTACATGTAAATTATATTACAGATATCTACAATTACATTTTTACATGTAAATTATATTACAGATATCTACAATTGAATTCCCACATGTTGAAATAACATTGTAGATATCTATAAATAATATGGTAATTTGGACTACATATCCGAAACAACGTCATTATCCCGACCATATATCCGAAACGATGTCATTATCCCGCCTACATATCCGAAATGAATATGGTAATTTGGAGTACATATCCGAAATGACGTCATTGTCTCGCCCACATATCCGAAACTGCATTTCCACACGTGGAAATTCAATTGCAGATATGTTTAATATAATTGTTACATGTAAAAATGTAATTGTAGATATCTGTAATATAATTGTTACATGTAAAAATGTAATTGCAGATATCTGTAATTCAGTTTCTACATGTCGAAATGACATTTTGACATGTAGAAATATATTTGTTACGTGTGAAAATGGCTTTACAGATATCTTGAATTAACATTTCAACATGTCAAAATTACATTTCAACATGTTCAAATGTAATTTCCACTAGTGAAAACTAAATTGCTACATGTCAGCCAGACTTTTTAAATGTTAAAAGGCTTGCCATAGACGGCTTGTTAACCAATTATCCAATCAGAGGCCGAGAAGCGAGGTGAAGAGTTCAGTGACCTGCACCTGCACCTGCACCTGCACCCCTGTCTGAGTCTCTGACTGCAACACACACAATATAACATTGACACATTTGAAAGAAAAGATGGGCAAATAAAATAAAAAGACTTGCAACTTTATGGAATCACCACTGAAAGTGTGATGAGAGATTTGAAAATGCTAGTATTTATTTTCTTTTTTGTGCATTACATGATTGCTTGGTATAGTTTAATGAAACAGTGAATGGGCCCTGCTTAGTTCTGGTTTAGTCCAGGTTCCTGATTTAGTCCTGCTATAGTCCAAATGAACTTCTTTGGGATAGTGACCAGTGCACCTGTGAAAGCACTGTGGGAAAATCATAACACTGCACGCTTTAGTTGACCTTTTCTTACTGACGTTATTGCTGTTGTTTTTAGTTGTTTCTTCAAAGAGGAAAGTCTTTTGATGCCACACACGCCCCCAAATAAATCCCCCCTCACTACACCACACCCACACCCTCCGAACTTTTATCTTATGCACAGTCATCCCAACTTGTATAAAAATATACCCACATTTGTAAACTGCTCCTGAGATAATCCCCCAGAAGACAAAATTTCTATGGAACATTTGTATTGATTTTCAATGGGATGACAGCATTTTGTTCATTTTAGTGTGCCACAACAGAAAAATTTTAAAACTGTTCAAAACAAGGTTACTATCATTGTATGACCAACCCTTAGGGCAAATGAACAAAGAAAGCTCATTCAGTTTGGATCCCATTTATGAAGGTTATGCAAGTATTACTGACTCTTCAAGAGCAAAAATGCGTTTAGAATGCATACGGGTCAATAAAGGGTTAACTACATATAAGTTATGACACATATTTGGTATGTTTGTGTCGAGCAGAAGTGGTTCTACAAGTCTTGAGTTTTTAAAGTATAAAAAAATATTAAAATATAGTGATTTTATAGCTGCTAAAAGTAGAGGCCACTTTCCGGGCCTTATGGGTGTTGAGCGTGATTTTTTTTTTTTTCCAGTCCCAGCTCTGGGAGGCTATGGAAAACTACTGAAATAGCCAAAATGAACTTCTCCAAAAATGATTATCCTTAGACAAATTTGAGGAACATCCAATAAAAACAGAAAAAATGCCATAAAAATGAAAATGTCAAAGTACACAAAAAGTCCTTAGGGTGCTGTGAGGGTTATATTTATATATATTTATGATATCTATTAAACATCTGTAGTTGTAAAATACTACATATAAATTCAAACAATGATAATTGTTATCATTGTTTGATATCATTCATTATCATGAATGTCAACAGTGATAGTGGGTTATTTGTAGAGAGGTCAGTCACTGGTCATCAAACACTCGACATCTCTCCTCAGACCAGCTGTGTCTTACACCTAATTTTAACCTTTTTGTCCAAATGTGACGAAATGGGTATTTTGGTCATCACGGCCGTAAAGTATTATACTGTTACAATATTGACAGAAAAGAGCTGTATTTCTTACAGTAATATACATTTTCTACTTTTACAGGCAAATAAAGTTTCTTTTTATAAGTTTTTTTCCATAAAATTTTCAAGCTTTCTACTGTTATTTATATGGAAAATAATCGTAAAATTAATTACAATGAAAGTATGTTGGATTAACAGAATTTAGTTTTTTTTATCAGTAATTTTATGTTTTATGTTTTTATCAAATTTTAACTGTAAGTTTTAAAGTATTATACTGTTGCAATATTGACAGAAAAGAGCTGTATTTCTTACAGTAATATACATTTTCTACTTTTACAGGCAAATAAAATTTCTTTTTATTAGTTTTTTTCCGTAAAATTTGCAAACTTTCGACTGTTATTTATATGGAAAATAATCGTAAAATTAATTACAATGAAAGTATGTTGAATTCACAGAATTTATTTTTTTTTATCAGTAATTTTCTGTGTTTTTATCAAATTCTAACTGTAAGTTTTAAAGTATTATACTGTTGCAATATTGACAGAAAAAAGCTGTATTTTTTTACAGTAATATACATTTTCTATTTTTCCAGGCAAATAACATTTCTTTTTATACGTTTTTTTCCGTAAAATTTGCCAGCTTTCGACTGTTATTTATATGGAAAATAATCGTAAAAATAATTACAATGAAAGTATGTTGAATTAACAGAATTTAGTTTTTTTATCAGTAATTTTCTGTGTTTTTATCCAATTTTAACCGTAAATTTTAAAGTATTATACCGTTGCAATATTGACAGAAAAGAGCTGTATTTTTTACAGTAATATACAATTTCTACTTTTACAGGCCAATACTGACGTTGTTTAACAGTATATCACTGTAAAATTTACAGATTTTTTTTAGAGTGTACATATGAAAGACAAATATTGTTCTTTTTACATCACTACATTTCTGTAGATATTCTCATCGCTACGCACTATTATTTTTAGTTTTCTTGTTATTCATATATGTAACCAGAAGAAGTCACACGTGTGGCACCTGCAGCAGTTGAACACAAATAGATTTATTGAAGATCTCACATATACAAAATAGCATTTGAACAACAGAGTTAGAATATATATATATCATTTTTTTTTTTTAGCTATAGTTTTCATTTGCTTGAGGTAAACAACACAATCAGCGAGGTCACGTGATCTGAATGGCACACAAAGAGGACCACGCTGTTTTTTTTTTTCTGCAACAGGAAACACATTTTCCACAGCTGGAGCCACACAAATGGAGATTGAATGGTTTCACTTTGAACAGAGTGAAGCGTCAGTCACAGTCCAGCCCTCATTCATTCATATCCTCTGAGAATCAGCTCATTTAGTTCTGTTTTTGGAGTCTGTTTTGTCGTCAATTTGTGAATTTTTTTTGTGGTCGTTTGGGGGATTTTTCTCTCATTTTGTGAGTTTACTTCGGGGGCCACACAGAATTAGACCGAGGGCCAGATCTGGTCCGCGGGCCGCCCTCTGCCCATGTCTGCTTTAACTTATTTTCTCTATCACATTGATATTATTATTATTTTGTGATACATATCCTTTTATTTACTGCTGAGATTGAACGGACATATTGTAAACGTCAGAGTAAATTTAGAATTTAGGAAAAAACAAAAGCCTTTTTATGAATGTGAACTTTAATGAACATATTATTTAAGATTATATTTAGCGATTTATTTGTTGAAGGAACTGTCCAACAACATAGATGCAAAAAATACCCAAAATTAGAGAAAAATACACAAAATGACAGCAAAAATGAACTAAATGATGAAAAAAAACCCACAAAGAATGCACAAAATGGCAGGGGAAAAAAACGCACAAAATAACTGCAAAGACACACAAATTTACTCCCTAAACACACAAAACCATCTTCAGGAGCTTAAATTTAGAATCTAGAATTTAGAACCTTTTTATGAATCTGAACTTTAATGAACATATTATTTAAGATGATATTTATTGATTTATTTGTTGAAGTTGTTGCGTTGTCTGCTGACGAAGACAAATACAGACATTTGATAAGTGAGCTTCCAAAGGCAGAAATCTAAAGGAATCCTGGTTCTCAGGAAGATAAGTAATGAAATATTTCCTTTGAGCTTGACATCATGGCGGACTGTTAAAGGCAACAAACACAGAGCTGTATTTTGTTTTGAGCTAAAGCAGGAATCATGTGTAGAGGCTGGTTTCCCATGCTTTTCACTGGGGGAGAGCTTTGAGGATGGCGTTCACCTCCTCGGCCACGGCCGTCAGTGCAAACTCAAGCTGGTCCTGGAAACGCCAAAGAAGCACAACAAGGTGTGACCATCCATCCTCTGCAATCATCACATCATAGTAATATGGTTTTTTATTAGAGAACACTCAAGTGGTTTTGTGCAGCACCCAAAGTAAACACAAAAAAATGACTCCAAACAATACACAAAACAACAGAAACACACAAAATATACAAAAACAAACCCGATCATACAAATCCAATTTTTTTGGGGCGGTAAAAGGAGCAATTCCGACACCTTAGTTATTGCACAGGTTATTGAACGCACCGTTGTATTAGTCGCAATTTAATAATCTAGCAATTCTCCAAGAAAAATCCACGTAAAGGCCGCTATGTGACATAGGTCGCACCCAATTGGCTGATGAGGGTGACCTTCAAACAACAGGCTGCTGTACTCCTGTTAACAGAGTATTACCACGTATTCTGATCTGTTTCAACCAATGAGTTTCCACCTTGGCCGCACCCTAAACTTTAAAGGCAAAAAATACGGCCTATACGGTGCAAAATATGGTATCAGTATTTTCTTGCTTTCCTAAAAAAATGCACAATAATTTGAAAAAATGTGCGCTCAGCATAGAAAGATTGTCTGCAGGCTTTGAGTTTGACCCTCCTGGTGTCAAAGCATTGATTCCTCTGGACTGACCTTGGTGTTAACCATCCCAAGTCTCTGATCTCTGATGTGCTCCAGTGTAGCAGCGATGTCAATCTCTTTCACTCCTGCAACAACAACAGAAACACTGTGTGATGTGTAAAGATCATGGACAAAAAGCTCATAACGTAACCAATCTGTGGGATTTCCACAAAGAAAAAATCATGAAAATCAATAGAATTAAAATTAAAAACTACTAATAGAAACATCAAAATCATGAAACATCATTTAGAGCAGAAATGGGCCAGTGGCAGCGGTTGCCCCCAAAGTAAATGCACAAAATGACACAAAAGTACACAAAACAGCAACAAAAATACTCAAAAATGAACTAAATGATGGGGGGAAAAAACACAAAACATAAAGAATGCACAAAATAGCAGGGGTAAAAAACACAACATATGAAAAATACACATAAAACAACTCCAAAAACACAAAACAGAATTAAAAAAAATGCACAAAATGACTCCTTTAACAAAATACAGAAGAATAAACAAAGACAATAATAATACACCAAAATGAAAATACACAAATGACAGAAAAGTACATGAAACAACAACAGAAATACACAAAATGATAGAAAAGAAACAAAAAACAGAAAAATAGACAAAAGGATGAAAAATACACAAAAATGACTCCAAAAACACACAAAATTACTAACTAAACACATAAAATGACAAAGAGGGACAACAAAAAAGACGGAATAACTGACTGACATGTGTGTTATCATTCCTTATTTCTGATGTAATCAAAACAGGCTACATCAAATATCAGTATTATTATGTAGTATTTTACCTAAAAGCACAAGATGATTGACAGAGAAGTGTAAAAAAAAAACTGGAACTTTATTTTGAAAGGAGGACTGACACTTCCTGTGATATTTGTATTCACCTTTGGCCATGCGGTTGAGAACCATGTCGATCAGAATGTACGTTCCAGTACGTCCGGTGCCATCGCTGCAGAGAAAGAGAGAGGGATGAGTCCGAGCTTAACAAGCAGCGAGTAAAAGCAGCTTTACCTGCAGTGCACGATGATCGGGCACGAGCGTCCTCGGTAACACTTGAATTAGCAAACATCTGCAGGCTCTCCTGGACCCTTTTAGATCTAGAGCAGAGACGGGCAACTTTCATCACAGCATGTGATTGTATCTGATCTGATGGTCACATCCACCTAGGTGTTAACACTGCTCTCCCTTTTTATCCCTTTTCTCCCTATAAGAAAATATTTCTTACCCTTCCTTAGGTTAATTAAGCAATAAAATAAATCAATTTATTTTATTGCAATAACAAAACATGCATTACTGTCTCATAATGATTGCACTTCTTGTAGTGTTGACCTTTGACAGCATGTGCAGACAAGGTAAAAAAAAAAAAAAAGCTTAGCACGTAGCAGCAATGTCTGAGCAGAATCAAAGGGTAAAGGGTTGTGATTTGTTTTATTATTTCATTTTACAAGATTAAAACATTTTAAGGTGCTATTTCATTTAAACTGAAAGTTTTGATTCCTCTTTTGAGGGTTTGACCGTCGTGACCTCTGACCTGTGCTAACAGTACCTGCGGAAGTCCAGCAGAGGGCGTGTGGAGGTGGGGATTCCTTGAGCTGGCCAGCTGAGGAAGTGGAACTGAGTGAGGGTCCTGGTTTCCTGCGTCTGCACGTTCTTCAGGTAGAAGCTGCGAACCAGGAAGTCGTTACACCAGATGTGTTCAGACACCAGGTTCACCTGGGAAAAGGAACATCAGGAAAAGGCAGTCATACATGGGCAACTAATCACAGGGAGGCCACAAACATGTGATTGTATCTGATCGGAGGGTCACATGATCACCATTCATATCAGCATTAGAATAACAAGCAACCTGAGCATTAACACAGGAAGGCTTTGTATGTTTGTGTTAAATATTTTTTGATGTATTTTGGATGTCATTTTGTATATTTTATTTTCTTGTTTTGTGTTTCTGTTGTCCTTTCGTGCGTTGTGTTGAGTAAGTTACAAATTACTCATTACTTTTCAAAAAAGCAACTTACTTTTTTACTTAACATTACTTAGTTACTGCTTCCAGAAGGTAACTACTGGAAGCAGTACATTACAGTACATTACTTATAGATTACTTACTTGTGTCACCAAAAAAGAATCTAATGTATTTTTAATGTTTTTTTAAAGCTATTTAAATAAAGGTCAACTACAAAGTAGTTGTTCAAAACTCTCTCAAATGACATTTTGTCAATTAAAGCAATTTAGTCTTCAAGAGTACTTGCTACTTAAAATACTACTCTTTGTAAATAACACCGAAGCATCGGGGAGCTAGGAAAAACTGAAAGTGTTAAGTGTGGGAACATATTAAAGTGGACATCAAGCTCAACATGTGTTTTATTTATTTATTTATTTTTTATAAAAAATTTTTTTCCTTGTCTGCACATGCTGTCAAAAGGTCAACACTACAAGAAGTGCAATCATTATGAGACAGTAATGCATGTTTTGTTATTGCAATAAAATAAATTGATTTATTTTATTGCTTAATTATGACCATCACCAGCCCTCCCTAAGAAAGGGTAAGAAACCTTTTATTATAGGGAAGATATAAAAAGGGAGAGCAGTGTTACACCTAGGTGGTCCTCCTCATGAAAGAGTAAACACATTTTTGCGATATTTGAGAGCTTTTTCGATTTTGCGCATTTCCAAGGGTAACCCGGTCTGACAGCAGCGGCCAACCACACACAAAGCAAATTAAGGATTTCAAGAGTTAATGTAGCTAATTGTAACACAGCGTTAGGCACATTAGCAGGTTTCTGTGGGATGTTGATGAATGAGTGGTGTGTCAAATTCAGTGCCATCTATATCATGGCTGTATACGTGCACCCTCGGGCCAACGCTAGGGTTGCCATGGGAACTTTGTGTAACGTCATCGCCAGGGAATAGAATAGGTATCCTTAGAGCACTTTTGTTGTGACAGGGGATTTTAACCACACCAATCTGAAAGACGTGTTACCCAGGTTTTACAAAAACTTTAAGGGAAAAATAAAACTCTTGACACACAAACATATCTGGAGCATACAAAACCAGTGTGCCCCCACCTGGGACAGTCTTATAATTTCTCCATGTTTTTAACACCAGCCTACAGTCCAATCATTGCCACAACAAAGCCTAAGATAAAAACCGTACAGATATAGAGGAAGGAGGACACTTCATCACTCCAAAACTGCTTTGATGACACAAAATGGAAAGTTTTCATGGACTTGGACATTGAGCAGTACTCCTCCACAGTGTTAAAAAGTGTTCTCAAACCAGAAGCCCTGGTTCAAGAACACAGTGAGGAACGTTAACGTTGGGGCCCGCAATGCTGCACTCAGACAGATCCGGGGACCGGGACACCTACAGGCAGGCCAGGGCTGCATTAACCAGGGGCATCAAAACTGCAAAAAGAGGCAGTATAAAGAAATAGTTGAGGATAATTTCCAGGGAAACAACAGCTCAGACATGTGGAGAGGACTCTAGACCCTCACAGACTACAAACAGCGTTGTTCTGCCTCAGCCTTAAAGCTTTTAAGTGACAGTAAACATCCACACACACTAAAATTGGACCTTAAAAAAAAAAAAAAAAAGTCTTTGTGCACCTTTTTTTTCCCTTTCAGCAGTTCAAAAAAAGGGCGTCACGAATAACGTACCTACACATTCAGAATGTTGATGATTGTCAAAAAACTAAAATAAAAATTTAAAACAAATCACAATAACAGACTGGCTGTCTATTATCAGCAGGAAATCTCTTTACAACTCGGGTTTCAAGGCTCTATATACGTATATACAGGCATGTGCAAGAGGAAGAATAACCCTGAGGACACCAATGTCATCTCTGCAATAGTGCAGCACGCATTTTATTCGAACAAATACCTGGTATAAGTGGGCAACATTGGGCAAAAAAAAAGAGAGGGATTTCGTTACAGATTTTTGGATCTCACGCAGTAGAATTTGCTGGGATGTCACATGTGCAAACCTCCGATTCTAATCTGGATAATCTCATCGTGGTCATTGGGTGTAATTCCAAGTCGAAGAGTCTCCCCTGGACGCACGTCTGTATATATATATTTACATATATATTTATCTATGTACAGAGTTGAACCCCCAACTTCAGCTCCATTTATATAAATACAGTCCCTGGGGGTTCTGTGTCCCTCCTTCTCAGAATACATCAATAAACACATCACTAGGAGTTTCTACAGGTCATAGGTTACGTTCTTTCGCTTCTGTCGACATGCTGGGCTCGTCTTTGTCTTCTAGCTGTATGGATGCAGTGGGAGGGGGTGGAGGTGACGGCAGGTCAGTTTTAAAACCACACTTGCATGTATGTACATCATAAAAGGACAGGAGTGTGGGGAAGAGGGCGGAGTCTCCCTGAGTCTCTGACTGGAGGTCCTTGGACTGGAAGCGATACAGAGGAAGAAGCGCAAGTTGAAACTTGTCTGAAGGTTTGTGGGCTGAGTGGCTGACTTGGAATACATGCATTTACAGTTTAAAAAAAAGAGGATGAGGTGTTGTATTTGGATGCACACTGATGAGTCAAAACAAGTCAGAAAATTCCAATAAAGATCAGATTATTCAGGATAAAACTACCTCGACTTGAAAACCAGTTCACAGGGTCACAGGACGCTGACAGAGCACCAGTCCGTCACAGAGTTACCTCATTTGTAAGGCACTGCTTTTCATTTCTTTCGGCCAACAAACGACCAGTCACACGTTTGACTGTCCTGTGGCCAGGTGTGTAAAGGATGAGATTAACCAGTTTATCCAAACAGTGACACCTGGTGGTTCTCTCACAATATGGAAACAATAGAAACAGAATGGATAAAGTTGCTTAAGTGAAATTTCTCCCTTAGTCCTATTTAACTGCAAAAAAAAACAACAACTCATGGCATTTGTAGAGATGGTATCTATTAGTATAAACTATAATTAAAACCAAACGGAGCATTAGCCGACACTTATTAACAATTAGAGATATTTAATAAAAAAAAAAAAAAAAAAAAACAAAACAAGAAACTGCTTAAAATAATTAAAACTCTGGTTAGGAGGCATGCTGTACTGTATTTAATAAACTATATATAGCGGAAGATCAGGCAGGTTGGGATGGCGGCGTGGAGGGGAGGAAGGGGGTCAAACGTTATTTCAGCTGGCTGTGGTGGTTGGTTGTGTGCGGTGAGTATGCTCGTTGCGGAGGAGAAGCGTCATCTCATCCGGCCCGTTTTCAACAGGATCTGGGTTTCAGGAACAATGATGCTGGCAGGTGGAGTCGTTGGTTGTGTTCGGACTGAGGCGTGCTGTACAGACCGCGACGTCATCAGGCCGTTTTGGTATTGATCTCGTGTGATCTACGGGAAGGAAGGAGACGGAACGTTATGGGTTCGTCTTCAGTAGGAGGCGGAAAAAAACACTCGTGGTGTGAAGCTGGGTGTGATGGTCCTGTGTGAGGTTTATCACAAGCGTCTCCAGCCACTTTTGTTTGCTTCATTTAAATTATTTTACACTTGTCTTACCGTATTTGAGTTACTGTGTAGGAGTTTGGGGAAAAATGTACAGAACTAACATCCAACAGTTATTCATAATGCAAAAAAAAAAAAAGAGCCATCAGGATTGGATTATTCTTCAACATAGCAGATTTTAAACTCCCAGACCTCATCCAACTCAAAACTGTCCAAATGATACATAAAGCACTTCCAAAACAGTTGCAGAAAAGATTTCCAGAGAGAGAAGGGGAATATAATTTAAGAGGAAAATGACATTTCAAGATGCAATGTGCTAGAACAACAATGAAAAAGATGAGTATAACAATAGCAGGGGCTAAATTATGGAAGTGCCGAAATGATGAAATAAAACAAAGCAGCATCATAAACCAGTTGAACAAGCTTTATAAATCATATACCGTACAACAACAATTTGACCTAGGATGTATATGCATATAATAGTATAAAATATATTAATACTCAAACATAAGAAAAAGTATATATTGTGATAGAGCATATTATGAATTTAAATATTGCCACTATATTTTGTATTATTTCAAATTCAATTGATATTTGTGTAGTAGTGTATAATGAGCAGTAAAATATTAATATTATGTACATGCATGTGTATGTACTGTATGTATGTGCATACATGTACAGACCCTATTCAAAAAATTTGAATATCATAGGAAAAGTTGTTTCATTTCCATAATTCCATTCAAAAAGTTAAACTTTCATAGATTATAGATTCAGGGTCCACAATTTAAACGATTTCAAGTATTTATTTGTTTATTTTTACATAAATTGGGCTTCCAGCTCATAAAACTCATGAAAACAGGAATTCAAAAATTTAGAATACTGTGAAGAAATCACCATTTACTTCTCAATTTTTGCATAAAAAAGTGAGAGCATTGCAACCCAAATCATGACTGACTGTGGATATTTCACACTGGACCTCAAGCAGCTTGGGTTCTAATCCTCAGCCGTCTTCCTCCAAACCCTTGGACCTTGTTTGAGTCCGGTGTGGTGTCGAATCCCACTTCTGACATTTATTTTTTTTTTACATATTAAACACAGCAAATTCCACCTTTAAAAATACATAAACAAAAAAAAAAGAAACATTTTAGGTTATTTCCTAGGTTAATGTTAGGGATAGGGTTAAAGTTTCATTTATTCAGACTGACAGTTGGCAGTCCAAACATGTCGGGAAATCAAAGTAAATTGACTGAATAAATTAAACCTGAACATATTATTTAAAAGAAAAAAAAGGCAAAATTAAGTTGCTGGAGTTAAATCTAAATGCACCGTGTGGGACAATGATACATTGATAATATCTATAATAGATCCAACCTTGACAAACTGCACGTCGGTGAGAGCTCGAACATAGAAGTCAGGTGTGTACTGCTGAACGGGGTACAACCCACTGATGTGTGACGGAGAATGAAAATCTGCACACAAAATGAAGAAAGAACATGTTGGTAACGGACTCCACTCAAAAGTGTGTTCAAGTGATAACCGTCTTTTAGATTGTCCTGCATACTAAACACTACAAAAGCAATCACATGATCCTTTATGTAATGATGTGAAATCATATCAAAAGAGGCCTTGTAAGTACTAGATGCAGTGCGTCCTTGAAGGCGTGTTAGGATTTCTGAAAAGAATAATTAGTGACACAAAAACAAGACACACACACACACGCAAATGTCAGAAAAATGCAAAGTGAACCAAGTCTTAGTCGGCGGGATGAAGGAGGAGCGAGTCATGTTATTTCAATCATTATCAGCTTCACATCTAAAACTCAAAGGCACGCGTCAGGTGTCTACATCTACACGAGCATTCTGTGTGTTAATCATCACGAGAATGATTCATTCCTCTACAGACGAGTGTTGTTGGACTAAAAGTGGTGCATGCTGCCCACAGAAGTGGAAGTAACACTCAAGTTCAATGACATCAAAACAAAAATCCTTAAACTCTCGTTAAAACACAAAAAAATTCTAATCCCTAAAAAAGTGAACTATTATTTGGTGCCCCTTGTGGGCTATTAAGGTATTGCACCCAGGACTGGCTACAGGATTAAACATGTTTAACAGATACTTTATTCCCTCAAAAAAAGATTACATTTGATAACACATAGGGAATAAATGCCAGTTGTGCTCATTTTTAAGGATGTCCCGATACAGCTACTTTAACTTCTGATATGATACAAATATTACAGCTTTGGATATTGTGCAATACTGATATTGATCAGATGGGATTTCAGCATGAATCATACATACTTTCAATACTTACTTTGTGTGTCGAATGTTAGAAAAGGCTTAATCAAGTGATATTAGTCAAAATGAGTCAAACCAAAGTCAGCAACAGTAGTTATGAGTAAAACTGACCCATTGGTTCTTAACCAATAGTTTGCATAAACTTTAAACCAGCTTAAACTTAATAATGTTTTTACAATTGAATAAAATAAATGAAAACTAAATTAGAAGACACTAAAAATAACCTCAATAAATCCAATAAAAAGAAAAACATGTATTGAAGTGCTAATATTAGAGATTTAATCTAATACTCTTTTTTTTGGTGATATTGGATCGATATTAGATATTAATATTGGATCGAGACACCCATACTATTTTCAGCATCATATTTTCATAAGAATTCATATTCTAGTGTGGGGGTTCATTCTGATTGGGTCATAGTGGACTTAAATAGGAATAGATGATCAAAATACTAAAAGGAAAATAAATATAAAATTAGCCTAAAAAAAAAAAAAAAATGATACTGGCAGAACTCTCTATGGTTGTATCTACACTACAGAATCTTCCACACGTGTCACTCACACACACTCATCTCCAGTCACGGATGCAGGCTTGTTACATGGTGTGTGTTATTACCAGTTGGCGTGAGTCGTCCAGCGGGGTGCCTCAGTGAGTCATAGGAAACAGTTTTACCTGGACACATCAGCGGCATTAGCTTCATCAACGTCAACTAGTCTACTCAATTCTATCTAGTGACTAGTAGTTAGATTTCATTGTATTAGTTAAGAGCTTTGATTTTAGTTTTTAAAATGTGGAAACATTAAAGATCCAGCAGGCACCGTTTGATTTCATCCCTTATTTAAAGCCCACCACAACATGATTATCATCCTATGCTAGTTAGCATTAGCAACAGGAGAAATATAAGTAAAGGTTGGTTGGTTTGACAATTAATGCATGTTTGTGTCTGGAGCTTTGGTTTTTTTTTAATATATTGATAATAAACATGCATACACAGGTTAGCTAAATCTCTTAAGTTCATTTAACTTCCTTGAGTCAAAAACTGTGAAATATCAAACCAACCAAATACATGTAGTGTGCTCTTTATTCCATTAACAGTTTATATACTGAAGCAAAACAAAAATATTAAAACATATTTATATTTTTTTTCTCTCCACATCAGCATTTGTCTTAGACTTGGTAGACCTCGATAGGAAATTATTCAAGGAGCCATTTCTTTAGACGTACCATACTTCTGACACTAGGTGGTAGAAATGTGGTAGTTATCAAATAATACAACTTAAAAGCGGCTTATTTGGTTACGTAACAATGACACAAAATGTAACAAGACCCAAATTGTTATTTGAAAAAAAAAAAAAAAAAAAAAAAAAGATTTAATAAAACCCAAAATGTAATAACTGGGCAATAATGTGACAAAAGTGCTGAGGCCAAAATGTAAAAAACAAAAAAAAAAATGTGATAAAAACCTAAAATTTTTACAACTGCTCAATGATGTAACAAGATGCAGAGCCCAAAATGTAAAAACTTTAAGCGTTATTACATAATTAAAGCCTTATGGGGAATTGACACTTACCTTCAAATAAATATATATAAATATAAAGTTTATAGAGCGTCTTGCTAAATTACTGACTAAATTTAACATTTTGTGTTTATTACCTTATTTTTTTTTATTTTTTTTTTTTTACATTTCGGGCTCAGCTTTTTTGTTACAATATTGAACAGCTATTACATTTCTGGTTTTATTACAATTTTTTAATAATAATTCAGGACTTGTGACATTTTGGGTCGTTGTTACATAACCAAATAAACTATTTGATAACTACCACATTTCTACCAACAAGTGCCAGAAGTATGATACGTCTAAAAAAAAAAAAAAAAATGGCTACTTGAATAAATCTTTTTTTTTTTTAAAACAAAACTTCTTTTCTCACCTTGGCAAACACTTGAACCTTATTTTAGGTCCCAACCCACAAGTTGAGAACCTCTGCCCTGTAATGAATTCCCCCACTGGATCCTTAAGCATTGTAGGTGTGAGAGGTTTATGGTTAGCCTACCTGTGATGAGTTAGTGTGAATAAAGTTATTATGGATGAATGAAGTGACCCAGTTCCAAAACAACAACTTTCACTACAAACCTGTGAGATCTTCACAACACTAAAGGAGTAAAGTGGTGCTTTTTGGAGCTGGGCAGTGAAATTATTAGTCTATGATCTAATGGGAAAGCTAATGATTTTTAATTATTAAACCACTGGTTCTCAACTGCTCTTGGATCGGGACGCAACTCCTCCTAAAAATAACAAGCCATGGCCTAAACCTAGTAAACTGTTCAAATGTGAACGTGAAATAATCAAGATTATAATAGAGCAACATTAGAAAAAAAATGTAATGTACACAGTAAAACATTTAAAATCTAATTATTTTCTACGGAGCACAAATATTTCCTTGAGTACTAAACTACTACCCCATTATTTAGACAATAATAAACAGAAAGTGCAACAAAAAAATAAAAATGTGTTACTACTTAATCACTGAAAAAGTGTAATTTATTGGACCTTTTACCAACACAATGAGATTCACCACCAATTGTTAGAGATGTTAATTTCTGATATAATGATTTTATTTTAAAGGATACAAAAATATCCTTCAAAATAAGAGGACAGTTCTCTTTTCTTGACCAAGGAAAGACCTGCGACCTACTGTAAATATGTCTGTGTCCCACTTTGGTGTTCTGACCCACAAGTAGAGAACCACTGGATTAAACAGTATTGATGTAAGAAAGAGGAACATAATTACTAAAATTAGGTTGGAATAAATACTCACCCCAAAGCGTTACGTTTTTTTTTTAGCCGACATAAAAATGGTGACGTAAAGAAACGAGAGAAATAACTTGACGCTACGCGGAAGCATCTTCTGTAGCTTTGGTCATTTAAAGATGAGGCAACTTGATCCTTGCAGGGGATTCACATCCCACCCTCTTCTTTAAAAGCTCAGACAATCATTTCCTATTCCTCCAGTTTAAAGCCAGTTTTGCACTAAAAACACTAAGTTTTTAGTAATTCTCTCATAATAACTCAATTTGAACAAAATTCATGAAGGTAAATATATATTGGGAAAATAGGAAAATAGAATGTGATGTGAGAAGTTGAAGGAAACATTTCAACAGGTACTAGGGCTGGGCAAAAAAAAAAATCAATTTAATCGATTTATTGAATTTGTAGGAAAAAAACCATTTTTATTTTGCAAATTCGAGTTTAAAAAATAAATATATATATATATATATTATATATTATTTTTTTCCCATTTTTGTTCCGTCCTTGTGAGTTCCTGTGGTGCAATGTGAGCCAGCCCCCTCTTTGTTTACCCTTTTAATTGTAATGTTATATGTTATAAAATATGTAGTTATCTGATTTCGTAAACAAAATTGAAGCTATTGTGAAGTTGCTGTTGCACTTTTCTTAAACCTGGGTTAAAGCTTGAAATTGTTGAATGACAGAGCCTTATTTACTTTTTATTTTGGGATTGTTCTATACATTTTACCTCCTGAGGACAATCACAGCAATAAAGTTGCACTTTTGATATCATATCTGATGTTCGCAGTCATTTTTAAGTGCATTGAAAATCGAATCTAGATTTTTTCTTTAAAAAATCTGAGATTTTTTTTTAGCGAAAATCCCCCAGCCCTATCAGGTACAAATTAGTTTTGCTATGACTGTAAATATCAGTATATACTTTTGTAAATATTTTTTTCTGTGACTTCATATTCAGATCACGCACATGTGAATATTTTCTTTGGGTTTAATTTTAACTTTACCGGTTCACATTTCTTCCCATCATATAAATAAATAATATTTTTATACAAGTTAAAATGTTAACATGCATGTACACATGTTTTTCCTTCAAGTTCTCGCATCTGATTCTACAAGCTCTCTCCAATTTTGCAAAAATATCTACCTTCTTAAAATATAGTGCAATAATCTGCATGTACAGCAGTTGGCAGACATGAGGTAGTGTAACAGCAATAAGGAATAGCTCAAGGACAACAACACCTAGTGTTTTTGAGTAAGTGTGGGGAAGTTAAACAATAGTTTAGGCTGCACGTGTTTGTTTTTAAATTAAATCCAGTGTACCTTAGACTTATCTTAATAATGTATGCATTCAATGGTAATATTAGATATAAATAACTGCAGTAAGAAGAAGAAAAAAAAGATGATACGCGCAAATGAGTCTACACAAATCCCTTTGGAGAAACAAGTCTCCTTAAAGTCCTTGAGCATGAGTGAAGAAACCTTACCCATGACCTACTATTAAACCTTTCAGGAATCTCGTACCCCCTCTGTTATCAGATGTTCATTAACCCTGCCTTACAGCACCCAGACATGCCGGCGTTTTACCTGGCAACCGAGAGAACAGAGAAAACCTCTTAAAGGAGAGGAGGCGAGGACGAGGTACAGCCAGACTGAGAGAGAGAGGGAGGTGGGGGGGGGGGGGGGGAGGAGATGAATGATGGGACACAGGGGAGGGAGAGGGAGGACAGTCAATGAGAGCAAAGGGAGACAGATCTGTTTCCAGAAAGGACCAGGACATGCACCACCATGATGAGATGCTGCTCCGCTGAAAGAACATCACATCAGGTTACACGCTGTTTGGAGATGAAGTGGAAATGGGACCACTGACTGTTACGGAGCCTTTTCTGACGTTGACTGGGTCAAACGATTGACGAAGTGAATAAATGTGGCTCATGAAGAACAGAAGGTCAAGCAAATATAAAAGCATGCTTCACAAAAGTCTCCTCGACACCTAAAAGACTAAAGTATGACATGAGCTGAGGAAAAAAGGCCAGGAATCAATGGCTGTTATGTTCTGAAAGCTGCATTTTAATCTGTCGTAGTTTATTGTTGTTAACGTTATAAATAGCCATGAAAAGGTTGAGACCAACACAAAAAAGTATCATCCAAAGACAAAAACTTGGACTTCATTAACCCTTTGCATTATTCTCAATTTTTTGCAATGTAAATCAGCACTTAATGCAATAAACAAGTACAGTGTGTGTGTGTGTGTGTGTGTAAAAGGAGAAATGATTCCATAAGTGAAAGACAGAAGTCACAGTATTGTTTCACTTCCCCATAATGAACACAAGTCCCT
>NW_021145066.1:30000-39669 GCF_900634775.1 Gouania willdenowi | reverse complement strand
CATCATGTCCCTCATCGTCTCTGTTTGCTCTGTCTGAAGCTCTGCAGCACGTCACACACACTTTACCGCTTCCTCAGCATCCACACGTCATGAGTTGTCATCACATTTTGATTGGTTGATGTGTGTTTTTCACCAATAGGGAAGAGGTGCATTTTTTGCTTTCAAACACTTTTGCTTTGTGAGAGAAGGTAGAACGTCCCGTTTTTACTCTTCGTTTACACACTGAACGCAACAAAAATGACCAGGAAAAGTGCAGCGTTTTTAATCTATCATAACTATTGTTCTACTTGTTCTATCAAGATCATTTAAAACTAGTTTATAGTTTTAACAGTGTAAATTAACACTGTGAGGCTGCATCTGGTCGCTGTGCTGTCTTGAATCAGTCATGTGATCAGGATGCGGCGACGCGTCCATCGACTACAGAGGGTTAACTCACTTTTCTGCTCAGACACAGAAATGGAGGTTGGTGAAAGGAAGAAGACACACTGAACCACAAGCCCAGATCCATGTAAAGGTGGACAATAGATTTTCCTCACTGGTGAATGGGAATGAATAAGAGTTCTGTTCTAATGAGAACAACACAAGCTAACAGCATGGTGAAGACTGAGAGAGCTTCAGGAAAACAGAAGCTACATCAGAAAAAGAGGGATCCTCATATGCTGATCATTGGAGATGAATCTGTGAAAAATGTTCAGATGATTATCAACAAAAATGTAAAAGGTTCTTTGTTTACCTGATGACATGATATCAGACCTGGAAGGAAGAGTTTCCACACGTGAAGAATGTTGTGATTGATTTTAGAATAAATGATATCAGGAAGGAGCAGTCTGAGGTGTTGAAGAAGAATTCTGTTTATTCTTGTTGGAAATTGTGAGTATTTTGCAGAAAAAAGTGTATATCAGTGGTTCCTTACCTCCAGTTCTCAAAGGAGACATGAACTTCTCTAGAATGTATTCTCTGAATAAGTTAGTGTCTGCTGCTTGTGCTGAACATTCACACATTCCTCTGTGATCAGCACCATGCTTCATTTCCTCTGATAGTTCTGGTCTGTTTGTGATATGTGAAAGCTCACTAGAACTCTGGTATGGAGCAAACAAGTGACTCTGGTCCTCTATAAAATGTGGGTCTAGGTTCACCTCAAGTGAAGCATGATGTGGTTTTTAATCATGTGAGAAAGTAAACAGGACCAAATATAGAACTTTATGTTAAAGAACAATACACACACCTCATAGAGTGTCTCTGCTGGCTGTGAATCCTTGAATTTGGTTGCTCGGATGAAATAAGACCCAATAAGCTATGTTTCTAATGGTTAGATGGTTAACAATAACATAATACCATTTTCATTTACAAACTGCCAAGATCTGGCCAGTATGGGGCTTGAACCCATGACCATGGCGTTATTAGCACCACACTCTGACCAGCTGAGCAAACTGACCTATGATGCTGTAAAAATGTGTAAAAATATGGTTACGAGCAGTGCGTTACTTTTTACAGTAACTTGTACTGTAACGCAATATTTTTTTAAAGAAATAACGCCGTTACCGTTACATTATACTGCGTTTGTCCCTTACTTTGCTAGCTGCGGTGTACTTCCTGTTTACAGTGGCTCTACATATTTTTGCGGGACGCCGTGCCAACCACGGTAAAACAGAAGAAGAAGAAGAAGAAGAAGAAGAAGAAGAAGAAGAAGAAGAAGCATTGTCAGCATGTTTCTGTTTACATCACGTGCACCAATCATAGCGAGTCAAGAGCAGGACGAGCTTCTCAGAGTGGTAATACGCGTATTATTTTAGTCATTTGTCTCCAAACGATGCATCGGTGAAGCGCTAAGCTAACGCTACATTGGTGGATGTGATGGAAGCCTCTGCACCGAAACAACAGCGTATAGATTTTAATGAACTGTGACTGTTGAGAAAAATACTGTGAATGTGTTTTTCCACATTTATTTTTATAAGCATTTTCAACAGCAGAATGTGCACCTGGAAAACACACAGCTTACTTTACATTATTGTGCTAAGGCTGAAAAAATACTGTTTTAATTTTGGAGCAGCTGCTTTGTGCTTATAATGCACATCATTTATGGTTGTTTTATGGCAGTTTTTGTAAAGCAGAGTTGGTCAAAATGTATTCCTAATGTTAATTCAGATTGCTTTCATTTATTTATTTTAGAAGGTTTTTTGTGTTTATGTTGAACATTATTGCTAGTTTTTGTACTTAACCTGTAAGGGAACATTCTAAGGCTAAACACAACTGTTTTATGATGCTGAAGCCACTTTAATTTTTAATAATATTCAGGTTGTTTTGTGTGTTATTTATTTCACAATTCCTTGTAACATTTACAGTTTCTGCTGGTCTCAGATAAATAAACTGGTATTGAAAGAATACTTAGTGTTTCAGTCAGATTGGTGTTTGTAAAGATTAATACTGAGCAGAGTTTAGTTCTGTTAATGTAAATGATTATAAACTGTAGAGTTGGATACAGTAACATTTCATTTATCAGAGGCTTTTATACAAAACAATGTTAATACAGGGGCACAGTTGATCAACAGTGGATTATTATATTATTACAGCACTAATATGAAGCTGTACGGACACAAATGACCCAAAATAAATAATATATTCTTTCATTCTAAGTAACTCAAAAGTTACTTTTTGCAGTAACGCATTACTTATTTCAGTAACTCACACAACACTGGTTACGAGTTAAAGCGCTTACGGTTCAAAACACCTAGAAAGTGGGGAGTAGACAATTAAAGCATGATATAACAACTGTAGCGCAACTAGCATGTGGTTAAGATACATGGGTGTTTGTTGAGAGCTGATTGAACAAAGGCTATTGATTGGTAGCCTTTCAAATTGGTAAAAAAATAAAAATAAAGATTTGATGACGGAGTTGGAATTCCCTCATAACTGAGGACCAAAATAAGACCACACACTATCATAACTGTTGACATTAAGATGGAACTGTAAGAGAAAAAAGTTACACCATGAGATGGATTTTTAGAGCCCCGCCCCCAAAACTTAAAAAAAAGTGATGCCCAGTTGTACATGTAAGTGGTGTGGTGTATATCTGCCATGTGAAAAATCATCTATGCTGTCACACACAGGGCCTCATAGCTCAGAGGTTAGAGCACTGGTCTTGTAAACCAGGGGTCGTGAGTTCAATTCTCACTGAGGCCTTCTTTTGCTGTTAACTACAGGTCAAAGGGGGTGGGGCTAAGGGTTTTGTTCACACCCTTTAACCTCTCTAGGATTGGTTTGAATGGAAAGCGTTCCTGGTTTGTGAAGTCTACAGAGGACCAGGGAAGTGAGCTGAAGACTCTCCAGTGTAACTCTCAGCTGTGACAGCAGGGGGCGTGGTCTCCTTCAGTCCACTTACTGTACCAAAGACTTCACTGGCCTGTGGAGTGTATCACTGGTTGTGATTCTGATAAAATGTTTATTCTAAGAACAAAAATTTGGTTTTAATATAGATTTAAGTTTATTTCAAAATGAGTCAATTTTTCACTATTACTGAGTCAGTTTTTACTTAGATTAGTTGTTTTCTTCTTGTTCCAAAGCTTTCATTTGCAAAATTAAAAAAATAAAATAAAATAAAAAAATAAATAATAATTTGTTTATAGTCAGTATATTTCACTTATTATTGTGCTGGAGGAAGTTTGATTTCAAGTAATTTAATCTAATAATCATACATTTCTGCTTATTTTAACGCTTTAGAATATTTATCAGGACCTTCTTATTTTAAGATTTAACATTTTTTTTCAATATTTCTTGTTTAGTAAATTTAACTTGCTGCATCCTGATTAGCAATCATTTATTAGCTTTTGGTTTGGACCAGACGTGGGCCACATAATACTCTAGTATTGGTCACACCCAAAAATATCACTCAAAATACATACAGTATATATAGAACTGTACATAGAACTGTACCATGGTTCCCCAGTTTAGCACTAAATTATAATTTTTATAGATTTTTCATGGCAATTACTATTACAATGTAAATTATCTGAACTCATTTCTAATGTAATTACAATTACAACAGCAACATATTTACAATTATACCATCATTTTAATTCATGATCACTAGGGATGCAACGATTAATCGTAAGGCAGTTAAAAATCGATTCATAGGTATCACAGTTCACATCGATACTCTGAAAAATGAATCGCAGAGGCCGCTATCTATTTATCCTTCCAGAGGTTTTGGCGGCGGGCAGAATCTGCTACTACTTTCTTTCTGGCCGCCTTCTACTCTTAAACATGTTCATAAATGATTCCTTACCCCTTTAGCACCAAAAGAATATCTGTAATATTACGTGAATATCTTTAAAAGTCAAGTTTTTCTATTAGCTCTGTCTGCTAGCATAGCATCTCTTCTTCACCGGTAAATTAGCTGCATGCCAACCAACCACTGGGTTACCAGCGCCCTCTGCTGGTCTAAACAAATCTGACGTAAGAGACAGTGCAGAGTGTTTTTTTTTTTTTAAGTCCAATTGTTAAGGCACAAAATACATTTTCAGTTGCACTTTTAAAAAGAAAAAGAACTATTATGTAGTTTTGCATTGTTTACTAGAGAACCAGAATTTAAATTAATAGGCTTCTTCTTCATTTGTATTATTCCTTTATTTATTTCATTCAAGATTTATTTTTAGTTCAATTGAATTGTTTTGAATAGTTTATCAATGGATTCTTTTAACAATCAAAAAAAAAAAAAAAATAGTACAGTATTTTCTAGTTTTTTTCCCCCAAAAAATAAAGAAATATTTTTTAGTCATCATTTGTCTACAGTCCCATTTTGTAAAATAAATCGTGAGAGAATCGTATCGTGAACTCAGTATCATGAACTCAGTATTATAAAAATGACAAAAACCAAAAATCACCCAAAATCAAAAGTAAGGCTAAAGCAAGTCACTTTTTTTTTTTTAAATTTCAAAAAAAAAAAATTGAGTTAGGACCATCATTAGACCCAAATAACGACTGCAAATATAATGCACATACTTAAACTGTGCTAAGAAAGCAGTAAAACACAAAAAATGACAAAAACCAAAAATCACCCAAAATCAAAAGTAAGGCTATATAGCAAGGCATATTTTTTCAAAAATTTAAAAAAATAAATAAATTGAGTTAGGACCATCATTAGACCCTAAAAACTACTGCAAATATAATGCACATACTTAAACAGGGCTAAGAAAGCAGTAAGGCACAAAAAATGAGAAAAAACAAAAATCACCCAAAATCAGAAGTAAGGCTATAGCAAGGCATATTTTCTCAAAAATTTCAAAAAAAACAAAATTGAGTTAGGACCATCATTAGACCATAAAAACTACTGCAAATATAATGCACATACTTAAACAGGGCTAACAAAGCAGTAAGGCACAAAAAATGACGAAAAACAAAAATCACCCAAAATTAAAAGCAAGGCATATTTTCTCAAAAAAAAAAAAAAAAAAAATTGAGTTAGGACCACCATTAGACCCTAAAAACTACTGCAAATATAATGCACATACTTAAACTAGGGTAAGAAAGCAGTAAGGCACAAAAAATGACAAATAACAAAAATCACCCAAAATCAAAAGTAAGGCTATAGTAAAGCATTTTTTTTCAAAATTAGAAAAAATAAAAAATAAAAAAATAATAAAAAATTGAGTTAGGACCATCTTTACACCATAAAAACTACTGCAAATATAATGCACATACTTAAACAGGACTTAGAAAGCAGTAAGGCACAAAAAATGACAAAAACTAAAAATCACCCAAAATCAAAAGACTATAGCGAGGCATATTTTTTCAAAAAATTAAAAAAAATAACAAATTAGTTAGGACCATCATTAGATATAGATATTTACTTTTTGCCATAATTGCGCTCCTCCAGTAAATCCCTCCACTCATCATAGGACTGAGTCTCAGTCTCTTCTCAATACCAGTTGCCAAAATACTGGCGATGTGTAGGAGGGTTCCTGTCCTTTTTGCACTTGCTGCAAACTATAGTGTCTTTCTTTTTGGTGTATTTTCTTTTAAAAATACCTGACTGCTCTGCCACCATTTTTCTTTTCCTATACTGCTGTGTGGTGTAGGGAACCGCTTGAGGTGTTACCTGTGTCTGAAATGTTAGAGGGGAAGTAATTAAGGGTTTTGGAGGGGCAGGTGGAACAGGATGAAAAAAGAGCAATGTCTGTGGTGGTGGTGGTGGTGGCTGAGATGGTGGTCTTCCTTTAAGTTGTGCCTGCCCAGCAGTGTTCGGTGGCAGCACAAAAGGATGAGGCTGAGCTAAAGAGCCAAATGTAAAAGTTTGTCCTTTCTGCAGGGCAGGTGGAAGTCTTGATGGAGCTGCCATTGGGGCCTGTAAAGCTGGAAGACCCTGCTTTAAAATATCCTGCTCCTGTGCCTTGCACCGCCTACAGTACCTATGAAAACACAAAATAATTTATATGAAAACAAAAGTTTCTACATTGTAAAATGCACAAAAAAATGTAATCTTGCTTTTGATGTGATTTACATAAGACAAATATGTCCCCGAGGCCTTAATCTGGAATATGTAATAAAGTTTCATAAACAACAAAAAAAAGTCTCATAATTAGTGGTCATTAAAATCAGCTCTACATAAAATATGTATATTTATGTACAGTAAATCCTACTCACCACTGTGAAACTGTTGCAGCATTTACTTCAGACAGCTGTATAGTGGTCTCGCTCATCAGCCTGGCGTTTGTGACTACGCACTCCCTGATGTTTTTGTACGTGCGTATCACCACAGTGTATCTTGACAGCTTCTTTCCCTCACAGCGCACAGTGCTCGGGTAGATGGCAAAAAGCTTGACAAAGATCACCTCAACCACTCTGTTGCAGTCGGGCCACTGTGCAGGACTGTGAGCCCCGATGAAAGACCTGTAGTTAAAAATAATGTATGCTTTAAAAACATTACAATAATGTGTGACTTACATTATATTTAACTTTTTTTTACATAACCCAGATATTGTGTTTTCCTAGTTTAATTCACCTTTTGGTGCTCTCCACACCTGGAGCCACAATCTTCTTCGTAGCCCAGAATCGTCCCTTGCTCAGGCTGGTCTGGTGTCGAGCTGGGTAGACAGTTTTTTTTTTGTCATACTCCCCCAGTTCCTGCCACAGAGCAATGACCTGACTACATTCCTCCTGAGTCAGCGCAAGACGGTGGTCTCTTAGTCCAGCCAAGTAATCAGCCAGATCCTGCACTGCGCCATACCCTTCAATGTTATCAGGGCCAACCGAATCCTGAAACAAAAACAAGAAAAAAGAAGCACTGATGACAGCAGTGAACACTCATCAATCCAAGCTATTCTTTGTTTTTCTTTAAGGTAAACAACTTCTTACATGGCATGAGGAGGAGTGTGGAGATGGATCAGTAGATGGCGCTGATGCTAAAAGAAAAAGACAAGTATTTAGAGTAAAACATTTTCAATTTAAAAAAAGAAGCAAAACGTGAGATTTTAGAAACAGTTGTGTAAAACTCACTAGACTGTTCTGCAGGAGAAACTGTTTGTGTGGAATGGGGGAGCAGAGCGGTCACAGCAGGTGAAGGAGCTGCAGAAGCTGATGATGAGGCGACATGTGACTGAGTCACTGGCAACAGAGGGATAACGGGGGGAATGGGAGGCACAAAGGCAGTAGCCTGAGGAGATGGAGCTGCTGAGGAACCAGGAACAGCTGCAGATGCTTGTGAGGCGAGAAGTGCTTGCTCTGCCTCTAGTGTGGGTACTGTCATGTCCTGTGAAGCCCTCATCTATCTCAACTTCAGTGGTCTCACTCTTCAATGACCACTTTGTAGTCCTGCAGAACTTTGCCAATTTGCTGATAGAGGTATTGCACACCTATAAGCTCACCTTCAAAATGATTATTTAACAAAACAAGACAAAAAAAGAAAAGAAAAGAAAAGAAAAGAAAAAGCACAAACAAGAACACAAAAAAGTTAAACATTAGATGAAAGCATAAGTTGAAGAAATCAAAAACAAACAATCATATAACAATAATCAACCTGTGTATTGTCTTGGCCCGACATAAGGGATGATCTTTTCGCCCAGAACCTCCTCTGCTAGGGTGTTAGCAGCATGACGGAGCAGATGGTTGTATGAGCACGACTGCTCATCCTTTGATGCTGCCACAGCCCGGTCCTCATTCCACCTTGATAGCCCATCCAAAAGATAGGCCTGGAAGAAGACATCACTTGCCAGGGTCCCTATAAAGTAATTCAGAAAACAGAGAATAAAAAAATATTCATCATACATATTGTTCCAACAACATATTTCTGTTTATAATCATTAGAAGACTTGCAATTAATCTGATTCTTTAGGATCCGTCATGTTATATTTCAGTGTAGTCACAAAATACTTTTGTTAGAAAAACAAAAACAAATAAAGTATGACAATGTTTACCAGGGATGAAACGGTTCAGGTGAAGATGAAAAGACTCCAGTGACGTAGAACCTCGGGCACAGCGGTACGTGGGCAGACGGTGACCTCCCTTCAGGACATTTCCCGTCTGCAGGTAAAGCTGGATCCCTTGTGGATCCTGGATGCAGGTGACATGTTTCTTCTGGGATTTAATGATTTCACTCATTCTTGCTGAGTTTATCAGTGGGACTCCCAGAGTGTCACGACCGTTGTCACCATCCAAGCCCTGGATGAGCCTTTCAATGAGAACCTGTGTCTCCCGAACACCGCGGGTGGTCCTCTTGCAGTGCAGGGCAAGCTCACTTTGGTTGATAGACCGGAGTACATCTGCCTCAGATGGAGTTCGGCCTTTAGCTTCTAGCTTTGACTGCTTTGCTATTTTCAGGGCCTTCAGGTTGTCTTCATCCCACATGAAGATGCAGTGGCTAAGGCGACCCATGAAAGTGGCATACAGCTGGTGGGAATCAGTTGTGCAGCCAACCGAAAACCTCCTCATAAAGTGCCAAATGTCGAGCCGGATGTTCAGATGTTTCCATTCTTCGAACATTCTCCTAAGAAAGCTGTTGCCACAGCAGTCTTTGTCGACATAGAGCACATCAGGAGGAGGTATCCCAGCCATCCTGTATCTCCTGACCAGCCCGTCAATCATTGGCCCGAGGCCAAACCCCTCACTGGCAGTGAGCACAGACATGATGACCTGTCCATGCTCATTTCCAACATTTGTCACCCAGGTCGCAGTTCCAAAGCTCCTCCCTGCAAGTTTGCGGGCAACTTTTTTCGTAGAGTCCATTTTTAAAATGCGGCCAAGTTGGGACGTGATGGCTGCTTTAATTTCTTCCAGCCTCTGAAGAACATCCTGGGCGTACACCTGCATCAGCCACCTGTGTTTAGGAACAGTAAGCATTGCAGGTGTGGGTGGAAATGTCACAGGACTAATCAGACCCTTCTCCATGGCACTCTTCACTCCTCTGCAGTCTGTCAGGTACTGCACCGTCTTCTGCAGCCAGATTTCAGAGTGACGCTCCTGCAGCTTCCTCTGAATCTGACTGCTGCTGTTTCCCAGGCATCAAACTCACAACCTCCATATCACAAGCAAGTTTGGATGTTAAAATGGATGGAAACTGCATCCTGTGGCCAACATCAAGCTGTGAAATGATGCCATGGCTCCAGCTGATGACCTTCCTCTTGCATCTATTGCAGGCAAGATATTCAGATGCCATAAAATAGATGGTGCCTAAACTCA
>NW_021145066.1:0-25000 GCF_900634775.1 Gouania willdenowi | reverse complement strand
AACCCTTTGGTCACTGATTGTGATTTGCTTTGTTCACGATGTGAATTGTTTTGTGGTCGACCAAATCCTAGAATTTCAGTGCCTTCAGTTTGATGAAGAGTGGGTTTAATGGTTCTCTCCATGTGCTTTTATTTACTGTTTTTATTGCTCTTTTCTGACCTTTGAATATTAAGTCTGTATTTGTTTTATATGTGTTCCCCCACACGTTTACACAGTCAGTCATAAATGATAGAATGAAGGAACAGAACAAGGTCTATAGTGATGACTGATTTAAAAAATACTAGACTTTTTGTAATATTGTGATTGACGTTGTTTTTTTGGCTGTAATGTACTGTATATGTGACTTCCAAGATAGTTTATTGTCTATTATGACTCCCAGAAATTTTATTTCATTCACTTTCTCTATTTTTATGGTCTTTATTATTCATTTTCTTCAGTCAGTTTTTTGTCCGATTTCCAAATATTATACATTTTTGTTGCACACTTGTACTCAATAAACCAAGCGTGCGTGGGTTTTAATTATCCTTTTACTTCGTCTGAAACACAGAGACACAAGCACATAAACTCAGCGTGGCTGCACACTCTCGGACATCTGGGTCGACTGAGCTACGCATGGCATCATGGACCTGTTGCTCAAAGATGATGCTTATGACTCTCTCAAACACTCATTCCAATATTCTGCACACTCACACACAGTAAATATTAAAGAAGGCTAACTTTGGACTTCATACTGTCACTCTCGTTGCTTTTTCTTACCTGAAACACAGAGACACAAGCACATAAACTCAGCGTGGCTGCACACTCTCGGACATCTGGGTCGACTGAGCTACGCATGGCATCATGGACCCCTGTGCTGCCCCAAAAGTGCCTGTGTTACCTTATTCAGCTTAATCCACAAATAAACCAACTAAAATATCACAGTGCCCTTGTACAGAAATATCTAACAAGAATGATAAATTAAAATGTCAAAAATATCAAACAAAATAATATGTGAGACAAATAAAACATCAGAATAATATTGAAAAATACAACTCAACTGGGGGGTGCCTGATATTATGGCCCTAACACATCCATCACCATATATATATATATCCAACGTTAGGGACGGCCGATATTATCGGAAGTGCCTGATGACCATATGGCCCTCACACTCTCCCCTCCAAAATAAATGTCGACTCGACATTAAGAACGTCCCAGAGTTTTTCAGTCTTCAACTTATTAGTTAGAGAGGTAGGTTGAATGGGAGTCAGTCTTTTGTGATACTCTCTGTACAACAACAGTTTGTTACATGACATACATCTCCCCCTTCACGTCATGTGTGACCTCCAGACATCACTGGCCAAGTAACACCTGAAGTTCTACTCCGCCATTTTTGCGGGGTTGTATCTTGGACTGTAAGGTGAAAACCCTGTCACTACCAATAACCAATTCTATACAGACCCACATTTACAACTGTATGCCTCACATATATCTCAGTGTCTTTTAATGTGTTAAATGTCTACTCTCTGGTACTAAACTTAATGTCAAATGCATTTACATCTTAAGCTACATGAATTTACCTTTTAACATTATTCCTACACTTACCCATAAACATATTTATTCTGTCACTATCATAAACTTAACATGTGACTATGAACTCATTTTACACTTTCTTTTGTAACTATTGCTGCATCCTACGCTTCACTGACGGTTGTCCTAACGTATCATATGTCAGTGTTTTGGGTGGGTTTCTTTGTCGTAAAGGATACTTCCTCGCCGAAGCTGGCTGCGTCTCTGAGCCTCCCCCGTCTGCTTCATCAGATGACGAAACGTTCTTGCCTGCTTCATCAGATGACTCAGTCTCGCCTGCCTCCTCAGAAGACCCCTCTGGCTCAGCAGCTACTTCTCCATTCTCCACCTCTGGCTCCATCCCGATGTCCTCTTCCCGGTGTCGCAGTTCCGCTTCCTCGCTGTCTTGCTCCGGTTCTCTTTCATGTTCTTGCAGTTGAAAATCCTTAGCTTCCTTTGTCAGCTGACTTTTAACGTGGTGGGATGATCTGGCTGGATGCATCGTGATAGCTTTCCACTCACTTTCATCCTCAGAACTTCGGTCAAGAGTTCTGTTTCTGTGCATCGTTGGCTTCCTCTTCTTATCTGTGTTGGATGTTTTCTTTGTTCTTCTCATTGCAAGCTTGTCATCATCCGCCACTGGCAGAAAATCGCAGGGCAATAACATATTTCTGTGAAGAACTCTTGTCTTTCCTGGGCCTTTCTCAACTTGTACCACATATACAGGACTGTCTTTGTGTTTCCTTTCAATGACTACGTAAACTTGATCCTCCCAGTACGCTCTCAGTTTTCCAGGTCCCCCTCTCTCTCTGTAGTTCCTCACCAGCACTCTGCATCCTGGCTGAAGCTCTCCTCCATAGCTCTTCCTGTCGTAGTGTTTCTTTGCTCTGTTTTGCTGGTTCTGAACAGTCTTTGATGCTAACCTGTATGCGTCTTGCATCCTTTTTCTCCACTTACTGGCATAGTCACTGTGAGAAGTGCTCTGGTCACTTGGTTTCAGGCCAAACATCATGTCAATCGGAAGCCTGGGATTCCTACCATAAAGAAGGTAATATGGAGCAAATCCTGTTGCCTCACTGCGTGTACAGTTATATGCGTGCACAACTTTCGCTAAAGAACTCTTCCAGTCAGCCTTGGCTTCCTCTGTCAGGTTCCTCAGCATAGAGAGCAGCGTTCTGTTAAATCTCTCGGCTTGACCGTTTCCTGCTGCGTGATAAGGTGTTGTGCGGGAGCCTTGAATGCCACTATATTCTTCCAACTTAGAAAACAGCTTATTCTCGAACTCTCGACCTTGGTCGTGGTGCAACTTAGCAGGAAACCCAAACTTAAGTACGAAATCTCCAAAGATCTTTTCAGCCGCTGTCTTTGCTGACTTGTTGGTGCATGCATATGCCTGGGCGAAGCGTGTAAAATGATCTACCACAACTAAGATATATTCATATCCTCCTTTACAGCTATCCAGATGCAGGTAGTCGATCGATACCATTTCAAATGGGTACGTGGTCATTATATTCACAAGCGGTGCTCTAGTTAACTTGTTAGGACGTTTTCGCTTCAAGCAGCTACACACTTTGGTCACATAATGATCTACGTCTCTTTGCATATGAGGCCAAAAGAATCTATTACGAATCAAGCTTAGTGTTCGCTCAACTCCAAGATGTCCCATCTCCTCATGCAATTCCCTGTAAACCAGGTGATGGAAGGTTTTGGGTAACACTAGTTGATCTCGAGTCACTGACTTTCTGTACAGGATGCCATCTTTTGTCATATAAAACTTATTTTTGTCTCTTGCCAGCACGTAGATATCATCACGCCTGTCTCTGTTTTTTACATGAGGCCAATGTCCTTTTGTGACATACTCACACACCTTTCCAATGACTGGGTCATCCTGTTGTGCTTTTTTCAATGTTTCTATGGGTATCTTTTTCACTGGAGATGTTATTCTTTCACTCTCTACATCATTACATGCTGCAGTGATTGTAACTGGACACATCCAGAGCTCACGTTCACATAATTCAAGATGGAGCATTTGTGTAACTGTTGTGATTACCTCTGGTTCCATTTCCTGTGAGCATGTTTTGATGTACTGCTCCATGTCCAGTGGCATACGTGACAAGCCATCCGCATCTCCATTGGCTTTTCCAGGCCTATACTTGATGGAGAAGTTGAAATCTGCTAACTCAGCAATCCACCTGTGAGTTGTCGCATTCAGCTTTGCTGTTGTCAAAACATAAGTTAAGGGATTGTTATCGGTGTAGACAGTGAATGAAGGTGCATAGTACAAGTATTCTCTAAATCTTTCACAAATCGCCCACTTCATTGCTAAAAACTCTAACTTTCCCGAATGGAGGTGGTAATTCTGTTCTGGAGCAGTTAGTGTTCGTGATCCATAGCCGATAACAACCAACCTGCCTTGTTGTCTCTGGTACAGCACTGCACCAAGCCCTTCTTGTGAGGTGTCACAGTGCAGCACAAACGATTTCTCAAAATCGGGGTAACCAAGGAGAGGTGGACTCAGCAGGTAATCTAAAAGCTGGCAGAGCACTTCCTGGTGGTTGTCTTTCCAGGTAATCTGCTGACTTGAAGGTAACTGGTCTGTTTTTTTGTATTTCCCCCTACTCCTGGTCACCTTTTGTTCTTTGACTTTACTACTTGCATTCTTCTCTTTGGCCAGCAAGCTATATAGTGGCTTAGCAATGCGTGAGAAATTGGGAATGTACTGGCGATAGTATGATAGGAACCCTAACATTTTTCTCAAGTCTCCCACAGTCTCAGGCTTGCGGTCTTTAAGTGCTTGCACTGGTGCTATCTCAGCTGGATCCATGCAGTAGCCATTTTTTGATACTATTTTTCCGAGGAATCTAACTCTGTCTTTAAACACTTCACACTTTTTAGCTGTCAGCTTCACTCCGTGTGCCTGATAACGACGTAACACTTCTCTCATATCGTATAGATGATCGTCAAAAGACTTACTGTGGACAAGATTGTCATCCAAATATGGCTGTGATGATTCATCTCTCAAACCGGTGAGGCACTCCTCCATACTGCGCTGAAACTCTGCTGGAGCCGAGGATAGGCCGAAGGGAATCCTGACCCACTCATATAAACCCCAAGGTGTTATAAAAGCTGTGAGCGGTCTGCTGCTCTCCTCCAGAAAACCCTGATGGTACGCCTTGCCCTGGTCTAGTACTGAGAACCATACACTGCCACTCAAGCTGTTTAGCATGTCTTGCACTCTAGGGATGGGGTGACGATCAGGGATGGATTTTTGATTTAGTTCCCTGTAGTCCACACATAGCCGCAGGTTTCCATCCTTTTTGCGCACACAGACTATGGGCGATGAGTATGGAGATCTTGATTTTGTAATCCATCCTTTATTAAGCAGGTCTTCCAAATACTCTTTCACCTCCTTATGCAGCGGTTTTGGAACTGAGATGTAGGTGCGTCTTACTGGAGTCGTGTCACTGAGTCTGATTTTTAACTGCAGCGATGGAATGCATCCCACATCGTTCTCATCTTTTGAAAATGCATTACATTCTTCTCGTAGCATCTGTTTCACTTTCTGTTGTTCATCAGGTGTCAGATGATCAACTGAAACTGGAGGATCCCACAACTCATGTTTAGATGTGATCTGCTGTTTGTGATCCTCTTTGTGACTGTCAGGAGGACTGATTTCGCTGTGTGACTCTTTGCTTGTCCTCATTGTTACAACTGTGTTCTCAGGAACACTGGCTGGTCTAACATCTACTGGGTAAATAGACTTGATCTGCTGTAGCTGACCTAGCACAGTGCGAGGGATGAGAGTAATGTCATAGTTGCTATCGTTAGTAACAGGAATAGTTATCTTGGACCAGTTTCCTTTCTGCAGACGGATAACGGTCTCTGTAATTGTCAGTCCATCTGGCCACTTTGGAATCTCCTCTGGTTCAAAAAGGACTTCCTGTTTTGTGGAAAGGGGACCCGTACGTACATTACACTTGACCTCTCTTGTCTGTCCTGCTGGAATCACTGTTTTTATACCTCCAACTTTCACCACACCTTCTCCTCCATTCTGCTCATGGCTCTGCACCAGCTGAATCAACACATTTGCTCTTTTACAGTCAATAGAGAAAGCTTCTCCTACCACAGCAGTTGTAACTTCAGGGTGTTGTTCCATTCCGTTCATTACCACATGCTCGATAACATTGTAGCCAATGATTGGTGGTTCGGCTACTCCTGGCTCATCAGAGACAAGAACTGGCACAAGTAGCTCTGGTTGTGGCCCTTTGTTTGATTTCAACTTAAACTTCAGTTCAACCCAACCAGCAAACGGTATGGGTGTCTGGTTTGCAGCTTTACCAACAAGCGTCTCATCTTCATCCAGAAGCTCCTCCATGCCTCTCAACCTGATGTGTGGAAGACAGGACTTTCTCCAGTTTTCATTGATGATGGTTACTTGTGATCCTGTGTCCCACAGAGCTTGTGTTGCTACTCCCTCGAAGAAACAATCCACAATGCACTTTTTCCCAATGAGAGCCTTTAACTTGGCTTGGCGACGTGAGGAGAGATGGCTGGCATAAGTAGCACCTACAGTCTGCTGAGCCTCCCCACTTTTCTCCAGCTCTGCCTCAAGCTGCCTGATGCGATCACACAGAAGTCCGTGCACTCTGTCTTCCTGTTCAGCTTGGCTAGGAGTCAGTGGTTCTTGGGGTTTGACAGCTTGTATTGTCACGTTCATGCCATCAGATTTCCCTACCAGTCTCCTTTGTCCCCTACAGCCTCTAGAAAAATGCCCTGACTGTCCACACTTGAAGCAGTGTTCACACTGATCACTTATTTCTTGCTCCCTACATACTTTACATCCTTTCTTAAAACTTGTTTTATTTTGGCGGGTGGGCCCTTGAAAGTTAGCCATACTTTTTCTAATTTCAGCCATCTCCTCTCTAAGCAACTTAACAGTCTCATACAACTCAGACTCTCTCAAGCCAGGTACAGGTGTTTTGCGATTTTTAGGCTTCATCACCTCAGCTGATTGCTCTTGAATCCCTATGCTGGATTGGGCTCCACTCTGACCCTGCTGACTGTTTTGCCTTTCTGTCTGTAGCTCATTTACTTTAGGACCTTTGCTGCTTGTGTTTTTCCTTTGCTTGGACTGTCTTTCTGATTCAACACTAGCTGCTTCATTCATTTTGTCAATAAGGATGTCATCTGTCACTCCCTGGTCATCAAGAAACTGCTTCAGCTGAAACTTAATATGGTCACTTAACAGTCCAGTACCGACAGATCTTAAGAATTTCTTTTGTATGAGCTCGGGGCTATACTGTTCCTCTGATTCAACTTCTCTTGAAGCAAGTAATAGTCTCTCTTTTAACTCAATGGCTCTAAAGAGGAAATTTTGAGGTGACTCACGATTGTCTTGTGTCATGTTCACTAATCTGTGGTATAAATCTGTTGAACTGTCCTCTTTAAAATGTCCTTTTAATATAGTTTTTAACTGGGGAAGGGTGAGGTCACTTTTAATTTCTAACATGTCTCGAATACTCAAACCTGGGCTGATCGACTTTATCACTGCCTCCATCACTTCAACCTCACTGTGTCCCTTACTCAGGCCTCTGTCAATCTGGTGCATCAGGTTTGTAAATGAGAGTCTGTCTTTCTGTCCTTTTTCCCCAATCTGGCCACAAATCTTGAATTCTCTTCTTATTGTCACTTCCGGAAGTCTGTTCACAGCTGCAGGTTGCACACTTAGTGGATCTGAAGATGATTTTTCAGATGTACTGTTTATTTTCTCACTCAGTTTTCTCACTTCATCCTGCAGAGCGAGACTGTTTTGTTGTAGTTGTGAATATTTTTCTTCTAAAGTCACTTCTTTCATAGTTTTTTGAATGTCTTGTGCTGTGTCCTCTGTATTTTCTTCACTTTCATTATTTAAAGTGTTCTTTTTATTTTCTTCTACTGTGTTTAATAGTGTCTTTAGAAAATACATAGCAACATCTTCTTCTTCATCATCAATAATGCTGTCCATAGATTCGGTGATTAATCTGATTAACGCTCGTTTAGTTGTGACACCTTCACTTGAGATCTTAGCAGAAGCACACACCTCTTTGAGCTTACCCATAGGTAGCAGCCATAGTCTCTGTGACACTGTTTCTGCCACCTCCTCAAGCTCCTGCATGCTTGCTGCGAAGGGATCTGTGGCCCTGCCCCCGAGGCTGCGCGCTCCCGTTGTCCTCACTCAAAGCTCCGTGCTGCGCGCTCCCGTTGTCCTCACTCAAAGCTCCGTGCTGCGCGCTCCCGTTGTCCTCACTCAAAGCTCCGTGCTGCGTGCTCCCGTTGTCCTCACTCAAAGCTCCGTGCTGCGCGCTTGTCACACTGTACACGACGCTAATCATCCCAGCGGTGCCTCCAATATTTGTTGCACACTTGTACTCAATAAACCAAGCGTGCGTGGGTTTTAATTATCCTTTTACTTCGTCTGAAACACAGAGACACAAGCACATAAACTCAGCGTGGCTGCACACTCTCGGACATCTGGGTCGACTGAGCTACGCATGGCATCATGGACCTGTTGCTCAAAGATGATGCTTATGACTCTCTCAAACACTCATTCCAATATTCTGCACACTCACACACAGTAAATATTAAAGAAGGCTAACTTTGGACTTCATACTGTCACTCTCGTTGCTTTTTCTTACCTGAAACACAGAGACACAAGCACATAAACTCAGCGTGGCTGCACACTCTCGGACATCTGGGTCGACTGAGCTACGCATGGCATCATGGACCCCTGTGCTGCCCCAAAAGTGCCTGTGTTACCTTATTCAGCTTAATCCACAAATAAACCAACTAAAATATCACAGTGCCCTTGTACAGAAATATCTAACAAGAATGATAAATTAAAATGTCAAAAATATCAAACAAAATAATATGTGAGACAAATAAAACATCAGAATAATATTGAAAAATACAACTCAACTGGGGGGTGCCTGATATTATGGCCCTAACACATCCATCACCATATATATATATATCCAACGTTAGGGACGGCCGATATTATCGGAAGTGCCTGATGACCATATGGCCCTCACATTTTGTTTTGTTAATTTGAGTCAAACCAAGTCTTCAGTTCCTTTAATTTATCTGCTAATAAGTCCAAAAGTTGTTCCAAATGATCTCTGCAGCTGAGAAATTTAGAGGCATATTCACTAAAGGTTTAGTGGTATTAAAACGTGTAGAAATGTCACTCCACGAGCTAATAAGGCGTAAAAACCCCAGGGAATCAGGAGTGCACGTCTTCATTGTGTCAGAATCATTTAAATAGGGGCGGTCTCCACCACTTCTGCATGTGCACTAATCATTAGACGTTTTTTTTTTCAGACATTAAGTGTAAGCTGACTGACACGTCACACGCTGTCAGTGAGACACTTCTGAGGAAGGAGAGAGACATCACAGAAAGTGTCAAACAAAGGTAAAGAGCAACATCTACTCTAACACTTACACACAAATGGATTATTTGCTTCTTTAGCAGCTGCTGCTCACCTGCATGTAGACATGATGTAACTGTGACTCCAGAGTCTTGATTTGACTTTTCAGCAAATCTTCTCTGCAGTGAGACTGTGGAGGTTAGAAAGGAAAAGAATGGTTGTTGTAATGTAGCAGACTGTTGGAAAATGTATGAGACAGAACTAAGGCTGGGCGATATATCAAGTTTTTAATAAATATTGATATATTTATTTAGGAGATATAGCATAGGACTATATTGTAATATTGATATAATTCACGTAACCTTAAAAGTTTCTTCCGTAGAGCCACCAGTATGGTTTATTCTGCTCTTACTATCTATCTTACTGTGGTGCTGTGCCTTATGAAAGTGGGGTGAGATTACCAAAGCAGTAACCTAACATATTACTAAGGACATGGTCCCCATAATGAGAAAGTCTTTGATGCTCAGTAAAACACTGTGTGTGCTGTATAGATCCAGAGGTGTCTGTGGGTCAATAATTGTTACATACCACTGTGACCTGCATATTTGTAGGTGTGTGCGTCGACAGTGTGACGTAAGCGGGAGTCCGGTCTCCCGGGGAATTGTGGGTAATGTTAACAAAAAATAAAGCTGCTCTCAAAAGCACACAGTCGCCGTCCTCCTGATTGAAACACAATATTGGCAACGAGGATGGAGTTTTTTCCCGTCTCACCTGTCTCTCCGTTCCTCGCTTTGCCGGGCGAGCCGCCGATCCCGTGGCCCCGCTGGTTTGAGTCCTTTGAGACGTTCATCGCCGCCGCCGGTATCGTTGATGCTAGCGATGCTAGGCTAAAGGCTCTGCTCATCCACAGCCTGGGAAACGAGGGACAACGTATTTTCCGCACGCTCGGCCCCGCGGATAAGTATCGGGACTGTGTTGCCTTACTGACCGGACATTTCGCTGCTCCACAGAGCGTCATCGTCCGGCGAATCATCTTCAGACAGCGCCGACAGAGGCCCGGTGAGTCCGTCCATCAGTACGTCACGGACCTCCGATGCTTGGCTAGCGTTTGCAAATTTGAACACCTAGAGGACGAGTTTATTCGGGATCAGTTAGCCGAACACGCAGCTGATCACAAACTGCGTGAGAGACTGCTTTTGTCCCCGGACGACACAACTCTGTCTAAGGCAGTGGAAATGGCGTTTCAGCTTGAGTCGGCTGCTCTGCTAGCATCGCGGCTAACGGCTACAGGTCCACCTCCTTCTCTCTCCACTCCGCTAGCTCAGACTGTGACACCGGCAGACCAGGCTCCCGGCCCCGCTTTTCCTCACACCGAGCTCGAGGTTAACGTCGCGGGACGTCAGGGTGCCTCAGCACGCCGGCCATGCGGGAACTGTGGCTCGTATTCCCACGCCACAAGGGCACCGGTTTGCCCAGCTACGGGACAGAGATGTCAACGCTGCGGTAGGCTCAATCACTTTGCTAAGGTGTGCCGCTCAGCACCCGCTCCCACAAGAACCCAGCGCCACTCATCCCGCCCATCAAGCCCGACCACCATTCACTCGGTGGGTGCCAACAACAGACCTTTCACCTGGTGCACGGTGGAGCTGGATAACGTGTGTTTACCGCTGCTACTGGACACGGCTGCCTCCAGGTCTCTTCTCAGTGAGTCCACGGTTCGGCGACTCTTTCCCAGACACACTATCAAAGCAGGAGCAGAGGAGCTGTACGGCTATGGACACACTAAAATTAACATGTTGGGCACTGCTACCTTTTCTGTTCGTTATGGATCTAGGACCCTCCCAGCATTTACGTTCCAGGTGTCTCGGCATGGTGCCAACCTCCTCGGTTTTGACCTGTTCTGCGCCCTGGGTTTCGCCATCACTGACAATCTGGGTGCTGCTATCCTGACCGTGACCACGCCATGGCAGCTGCGCTGGCCGTCGCTTTTCACTGGGCTGGGCTGCCTCACCGCCTTCAACCACCAACCGCTCATAGACCCAGCTGTGAAGACTGTCATCCAACCTCTGCGCAGGCTGCCCCTCACTTTGCGTGATGATGTCACTGGCGAGCTACAGAAACTGCTGGATGCTGGCATCATCGAACGAGTCGATGCATCGCCCTGGATCTCCAACCTGGTGGTGGCAAAGAAAAAGACAGGCGGCCTCCGCCCCTGTGTCGACCTCAGACAGGTAAACAAAGCGGTGGTCCCGGACAGATACCCACTGCCCACAGTGGAGGAGCTCTCTGCACAGTTTCATGGCTCAACAGTCTTCTCGAAGCTTGACCTTCGCCAGGGCTACCTGCAGGTTCCCCTACACCCTGGCAGCCGCAACCTCACCGCCTTTGTGACCCACATGGGGGTCTTTCGCTACACGCGGATGCCCTTTGGACTCAGCTCCGCTCCCAGCTGCTTCCAGAAAATCATGGCCACCATCTTCGCAGGTATTCCTGGGGTGGTTGTGTACCTGGACGATATTGTGGTGCACGGAGCAACATCCGCCCTGCATGACGACCGCCTTTCCAGGGTGCTGGATGTGCTCGCCGGTCACAACCTCACACTGAATGGGGAGAAGTGCATCTTCGCCGCTCAGGCTATTGAGTTTGTGGGGTTCCGCTTGACCGCTGAGGGGCTAAGTCCGCTGCACTCAAATGTCGATGCTATCCTGCGTCTGCCTGAACCCTCCTGCCCGGCGCAACTATCATCGTTTCTGGGGATGACTGCGTTTTACTTACGTTTCCTTCCCCTCTACTCAGACACTACTGCGCCGCTGCGTGCTCTCCTGAAGCAGGATGCACCCTGGATCTGGTCTCCTGCGTGCTCAGCTGCAGTCCGCCGGCTTAAGTCACAACTGACCTCTTCACCTGTTCTGGCCCACTTTGACCTCGACAGCCCGACGTTCGTGACCTGCGATGCATCCAACACTGCGGTAGGTGCGGTCCTGTCTCAATCTCACCAAGGGACTGAGCGCCCAGTGGCGTTCGCTTCTAGAGCGCTTACTCCAACGGAACAGAAGTACTCTGTGGGAGAAAGGGAGGCGCTAGCCTGCGTCTGGGCATGTGAGCGGTGGCACATGTACCTCTACGGTCGACATTTCACACTACGGACCGACCACCAGGCCCTCACGGCCCTCCTAGTCACAACAGGTTCAGGCCACAAACCGCTGCGGCTTTACCGGTGGTCTGAGAGGCTGCAGGCATACAACTTCTCCACACAGTTTACCCCAGGCAGGGAGAATGTGGTAGCAGATCTCCTCTCCAGAGCCACACCTGCCTCTGCACCAGACACCAGCCAGGATTCCTCAGAACCGGAACTGATCCACTTGCTTCACACGCCCCTCGAGGCAGCTGTTTCACTGAAAGACCTTCAGTCGGCCTCTGCACAGGACCCTGTTCTCACCCAGCTCTGCACTTTCATTCGTAACGGCTGGCCTGCCAGGGTTCCTGAGGAACTAGCGCCCTTTCACCGGGTCAGAGGGGACCTCTCCTGCTGGAATGACGTCTGCGTGGCGAGAGGGCTATGCACAGTGGTCCCGAGCACTTTGAGAGAACGGGTCCTGGCCATGGTCCACGACGGCCATCTGGGCGTCGTGAGGGTCAAACAACGCTGCAGGGGCCTGGTCTGGTGGCCGGGCATTGACCGCGACATCGAGGACCTGGTCAGAAACTGTACAGCCTGCCTCACCAGTGGTAAGACCGGCTCTCCCCCGCCCCCGCCCTTGCAGCCCGTGCCGTGGCCTCGGGCTCCCTGGACCCACATACAGGTGGACATTTGTGGTGAACTTCATGGCACCCCTCAGCATCAGCGCTTCCTCCTGGTAGCTTACGATCTCCACTCCAAATGGCCGGAGGTGCTGCCTGCCGGGTCTGTCACCACTACAGTGGTCATCGGTTTCCTCTCCTCTTTGTTCGCTCGCTGGGGTGTCCCTGACGCCATCACCACTGATAACGGGCCTCAGTTTGTTTCGGCTGACTTTGTGGCTTTTACAGAGGGGAGGGGGATAAAGCACATTAAGACTGCCTTTTACCACCCGCAGGCCAACGGAGGCGTGGAGAGGTTTAATCAGACCCTTAAGAACGGGCTCAGAGCACACATGGCAGATGGCCTGTCGTTCTCAACATCACTGCAGAGCACCCTACTGCACTACAGAGCAACACCCCACACTACCACTGGCAACTCTCCAGCCCTACTGATGCTAGGGCGTGAATTACAACTTCCGTTGGACCGACTGCGCCCTCCGGTGAGAGTTACTTCAACAGCAACACCCTCCCCAGGCGACAGAGTGGATCAGCAGCAACGTACAATGAAGCGGTGGTTTGACAGGAGACACCGTGTGAAACCGCCTACACTCACAGTATCAGACTGGGTCCGAGTCCGGCGACCCACTCGATCGCACAAGCTGCTCTCTTTCTGGTCTGCACCAACACAGATCACAGCACAACTGGGGCCAGCCACCTTCCGCGTTACCGATGGTTCACGCTGGCATGTCAGCCGCCTCCGGCGGGTGAAGCAACCGTCTGTGGCGGATCAGCAAGCCGCAGCTCATCCACGCTGCACCAGTGGGGTCTGGGACCTTCCAGATGTACTGGCGGAGACCCAGGCTGTACCAGATGTGCGGGCTGAACCCCTGCGGGTTGGACCCCGTCCGGTCCGAGCTCGCCAGAGGCCCTTGTACCTCGATGACTATTTTACTGACTTTTAATGCACCAGCATAGTGTATAGCCTGTGAGGTGGCAGAATAATCCACCGGGCTATGCGGGTAAACCGGCAGTCTACCCGGTTTATCTAGCCAGGTTGGCCGTTTGGCCTTGATGTTAGTTTGTGCACTAAAGGGGGGGGGTCTTAGCTCATGACCATTGTTCAGATGTTTTAAGGGGGGGGGTAAATGTTACATACCACTGTGACCTGCATATTTGTAGGTGTGTGCGTCGACAGTGTGACGTAAGCCGGAGTCCGGTCTCCCGGGGAATTGTGGGTAATGTTAACAAAAAATAAAGCTGCTCTCAAAAGCACACAGTCGCCGTCCTCCTGATTGAAACACAATAATAATGTTATAAACAGAACTCAAAACAACTGGTTACCATCACACTGTACGTTTACTGTATACAGGGGAACCTCAAACACTGCTTATTAGTCGTTACAGAGGGGATGGTAACAGAAACGTAACATTAAACTACGTCCATGTGCTCAGTACAAATCAGGAAGTAGGCAAGTCTGACTCACCTCTGACCTCACGACCTTATTGTAACCATGGTTACAATGGGGCCCTTAAAGGGAAAGTCCTGAGAAGGCCATCATTACAGCGCACGTGTGTGTGTGTGTGTGTGTGTGTGTGTGTGTGTGTGTGTGTGTGCGTGTGTGTGTGTGTGTGTGTGTGTGTGTGTGTGTGTGTGTGTGTGTGTGTGTGTGTGTAAATGAATATTTGATTGTTAATTATAATAATAAAAAAAACTGTACAGCACTTTGGTCAGCTGAATTTGTCTTTAAAATGTGCACAAATACACATTTATTATATAACTTATGATATTATTCTCTACACTTACATTAATAAAGGTCATTGTGTGACATTAGACATGTACAGTAGCTTTAACTGACTGACCTTATTTTAAGGGTTTATCTCTGAAAAACAGAAACTAACAGGTATGTTATACTATAATAGTTAGAGGAAACCCCAATTACATCACAGAGAAAACATTAATATATACAGTATATTAAGTATTGCCATTCTGCTTCCATCTTATGCATCAAAGGATCATCTTAAGGCAAGAGCAAAATATATATCAGATTTATATCGTACATCGTGATATAGCTTGAAAGTATCGAGATAATTAAAAAAAAGAAAAAAAAAGGAGACTTTTAACTGCATGTTTAACTGTCTACTCTGCACACACACACACACACACACACACACACACACACACACACACACACACACACACACACACACACACACACACACACACACACACACACACAGAACATTTAACACATAAAATAGAAGCAACATAAAATAAAACAGCTTTAACACATTAACAATACAAACACAAAAGTAAATGATAATTTATTTTCATGTACTACAGTTACAGGATCCTGGAAACTGATAAAGATACACAGCACACATGAACAGAGGCACACTTTCCTGTGTAAGACTGACAGTTTATTACAGCCTAGATAGAACAGAAACAGGAAGCACCAAACCACAGGCTGCAAATGTCCCTGAGACAACACCAGGCAAACACAACCCAGTACACGTGATCAACACAACATCCAGCAATGCATCAGTGAATAATGTTCTATAGAATATTTAACATGTCATAAAATAATGGCGTCTTACTGTCCAAACTACGTCTAAGGAGCCGTAGAGTCCTGAAATGTTGTCCTGCAGGGCTGTCAGCTTCTTCTTCTCTCTCCACAGGGCTTCCTGATTCAAACAAAGTAGATAGAAAACAATTAAACAAACATTTACATAAATGTTTCATTGATGTATGAGGTGCCAATATTAAAGTTGTGCATGTTAAATGAAACAACAACTTTTTGTAACATTTAGCAAAAAAAAAAAAAATATTGTAACCAGATTTACAGCAATATCTGTGAGAATTGTTTTCTTGTAAAAAGATAATGTCAATCTAAATCTATATATTAAATATTGAATGAAAATCTAAATGTTAAGTCTAGATATTACATTTAAGTAGTTTTTGATGCTATCTGTACTTTAATTGTGTATTCATTTTTTTTTTAATTACTTTTTACTTTTACTCCTTACTTTTTAAACAAATATCTGTATTTTCTACTCCTTACTTTTTAAAAATTAGCTCTCATAAATACATTAATACGCGAATCGATCCACAAACACACTTTGCTCAATCCACAAGTATAATTAAAGATTTATAAATAATAATTAATGATAAATACACACACATACATGATAAAACATGTGTAAATTGTGGATATATTTGTGAATATTTGAGACAAATCTATCTCCATATTTATTACATTCATTATTTACACATTAAGGATTATTTATTTATAACATTTCAGATGATTTACAGTTTCACACAGAAAAAAAATCAATTATTCATCCTATATAAATATAAACACACACACACACACACACACACACACACACACACAATGAAATGTAATATATGAGTTGAATCAGTGAAGATAAAATCTATGAAGTAGAAATAAAAACACTTATTAGACGTATATGAGGTGTTACATACATGATTCATTATAAACACTATGTATATTTATAATAGTATTATTAAGAAAAGCACAATGACAGCTTTGTGATACATAACACTAATGTTTTAATGAAAACATAAACCAATTGTCTCATTCTTCTCTATCAACTATTAATTTGACATTAAATTATGACATTATGATCATATTTAATTTCATGTTTTAGGATCAATTACATCAAGTTTAATATGAAAATAGTTTTGTTCTCACACAACATATTTACCAGAACAGAAAAGTTAGAAAAGTTTGTCATTTTATATGATTTGAACGAGATAACACGTGTTTATAAAAAGTAGATATTTATAGTAAATGAAACATGTTTTATTTTTACATCCTAAGTTCATTATGATGCTACTATACATTTCACTGCTATGTGGAACATTTAGAATGTTACACTGTAAAACATAAATATAGACAACATACATTCTATAATGTCTCATCTATGACTAAATAAAATAACTTTTATATGAGCTGTTTTATTTTAGTTATAGTTTAGACACAAATGTTTAGTTTTCAGCTCTAAAAATAAAAGGATTATCTGAGAAAGAAAGGGGCGGTCCTCTCTGTTCTTCTATACCAAGGGTTCTTAATCTAGGGGTCCAGACCCCATTTGGGGTCACGAGACACTATTTTCATCACTTTTTATTGCCATATTTTTGTTTCTTTAATATAATTGTGTTACGTTTCTCCCATTTCTGACACTTCTCCATCACATTTCAATGTCTTTTCATCATTTATAAACCTTTTCCACCACTTTTCCACCTAATGTCAGACATGTTGACCCATTATTGTCACTTTTAATTTTTCACCATATTTCATGATTATTTTAGTAAATTTAACCACATTTGACATGTCCATTATTTGTTCTATATGTTTGATATTAGGCTGAACTGTGATCAATAGATCAGCTCATTGACTTTATCTTATGAACACACAGTCCCAATGGTTAGACATGTGTTCAGTAGACCAATGACCTCTGGAGTTTCCAAGGTGAAACATGTCAACGCTTTGGATCCAAAGGATTGAAAAGATGTGAAAAACTGCAGCTTTTTCTCCTTTATCCTAAAATCACAAACTACATGTGATTATTGTGGAGATAGTTTGTCAGAAAGCAGACGATAGACCTTCACAGTTGAGTCTGATCTGAGTGTTTGTAGATCAAATAAATCATGTGAGTACAATGAGTGTGAGAAAAGAACGTGAGCAGCGTAAACACAGCAACAGAAGGAAATATGAATCAGGTGGGATGTAGAAGTGGAATGGAAATACCAACTATTTACTAATGCTGACGTTAATGCTGCTTAGGCCACAGATTGTCATCTACACCAGTGTTTCTCAAATGGGGGTACGCCATGCCACTACAGGGGTACTAGAGGGAGACAATGACATTTACAGTGATTTCAACTCAATAAAAGACACAGATGTGTAAATATAATACTTTATTATTAAATTAAAAAAACACCTATAAGTAAATGAGATGCTAATAATAAATATAAAAAGAAGGTTCTGGATCTAATGAAATAAGTGTTGGATGTTGGTCTGAGGCCAACCCTGGGGTCAAACACAGGTTTAATGGTGTAAAATAGTGTAAATGTGTGATGTTTAATAACAGGATTATTGATCTCTCTCTCCTCCCTCTGATTGGCTCGTATCACTCAGGTGTTATAAAACATCAACTTTGGACCTGTTGTTCTCAGCTTTGGCTCCGCCCCACTTCCTTGTGTCCCAGCTTTTTGTCTGTGGTTAGTTAGTGGAGCAGGTGTGTAGTTTGGAACTGTTGTGTTTACACACTCAGAGACCAACAGCATTTTCTTAGTTGCTCTCAATGCTGCTGTTGCCCTTTGTTGCCTCGTTGCCCCACTTCACCTGCTGCATTAGAGCTCACCTGTCCATTCAGTGTCAGTGACACCACCTGACAGGTATGTTTATCCTGTTCCTCCTTTCCCATTAGCTACGCTAAGCTAAGCTAAGCTAGTGTTATTAGAGAGGTGGAGACGCTGCTGCTTTGCTTTGCTGATTGGTTGGCCCCAGACCAGGGTGTCCAACTCATTTTAGTTCAGGGGCCAAATACGGACCAGTTTGATCTCAAGAGGGCCACAGATTTGATGTTGGAAAACCAGTCATTTCAACAATATTGTGCCATAGTTTGTACTTCTATGTAGACATAAAATACTAAATATGTAAGAAAATGACAATATCTAATCAATAAGTGACAGATATCAGTCCCAACAGGATCTATACGTTACATTTATTAGATTTTTCATTTTATTTTTTTAACTAATTACTATTTTATTAAGGGAAACATGATATCATAATTGGAGGAAATGTAAGAATTTTGAGATTTTCCAACAGTTTAACATTAAAAATGACTGTAATAATCATGTGATAAAATCACCAGGAAAACTGTGAGAACCTGCAAATATTGTTGAGTTTCATTTACACAATGATTGATGTTTTCTCTGTTATTTTTACTTTATCCTGTGGGCCAAACTAAAGGCCCCCAAGCAGGGCCAGAGTGGGACTCATTTTCAGCCCTGGAGCTTCATTCCTCAGACCGGCCCACGATTGAAACATATTATTATAATAATCATGTTCTAACCTTACATGTTGAGTCTACAATAGCATGCTGTTCTGTAAATCCTTGTATGTCACTGTATTGTTCTAAAAGATTTCAATTCAGTGCAGGTAAAGGTTGCTTCAAAATATAGAAATATTTAAAGATGAGCGCACATCAACATTAGTCTTTACAACACTTATAAATGAAGAAAGTGGATACAAACCTTTTTCACTGTACCCCCCTTAGAAACATGATAAACTCTCAGGGCCCCTCATTGTGACAAAATGCTAGAAAAAAAAAAAAAAAAAAAAAACTAACCTTTTTTGATAAAAAAACAAAACAAAAAATGACTTTTTCAAATCTTATAGAAAATAATATACAATTTGCAATCACATATTTTAGAACAGTAATACAGCTCTATATTAATATATTTCAAAGAAAAAACATTTTCTATTTTTCATAAATCATTAAATGTATTTTATATCAGCATCACTTATAAGAAAAGTAGAATGGATGAACATGAGATGTTTAGGACATGACCACTACACTAACTACATCTATAATTAATCACCTGCTTCATTTATTAAAAACAAGATGGAAAATCATATCAAATGCATTAATTATTCAATATTAATTATTCAGACAAATTGGGTTTTAATTCAGATTCTTATTTTTTTTTTGAAAGCATAATTAAATAGGGATTCGAGGCTGATGGGCTGTGGGGGTGCAAATGGGAGGGGGTGTGGCTAGTGTTGTGGTAGTCAAGACCGGTCTTGGTCTTGTCTCGGACTCTGAAGCATTTTGACTCGGTTTTGTCTCGGACTCAGGCTGCCCGGACTCGGGATTTTCCGTCAAGACCGTTCGAGACCAGCACTAATTCCTGCTATTTTTAAACTTTTTTATAATGTGATAATAACACGGAGAAGAACGGGATAAAACAATCCTTTATTCATTATTTAATCCACCCCGTATAATGACCACAACCTTCCTTAATGTGACTGAGTGACGTGTGTGACACATTCATACGTGTGTGGTTACGGTGTCAGTTTGGACCGCGGAGCAGAAGGAGATATGAACTAATCACCGGTAAAAATCCCAGTAAAACTCCAGAAAACAATCACCAGTAATAAATATTATCTCCCTGGTAAATACAGTAGCTCTAATAACTGGTAAAATGATAAACTGATGATATTACAGCCTGTGAAGGCTGGATAGGGGACGCACTTACTCTGCTTCTGGGTCCTAGTGCCAGCCGAGCGGTGAAGCCTGTTCTGTTTACCGTGTTTACTGAGGTCCATGTGTGTTTAATAAGTCCGTGTGTGTTTAATAAGTCAGTGTGTGTTTAATAAGTCCGTGTGTGTTTAATAAGTCTGTGTGTGTGTTTAATAAGTCCATGTGTGTTTAATAAGTCTGTGTGTGTTTAATAAGTCCGTGTGTGTCCGTGTGAAAGTCTGCATGTTTATGGATCTGTCCATCCACTCTTTTCATTATATCCATGTCTTTTAAGGCTTTATTACATAATGTCGGCTGTAGTCCGGGCCGCCGCCATCTTGGTTTATGTCGTCACCAGCGCGTCATCGCCGCAGAGTTGCACATGCCAGAATGAGCCAAATAACTGTAAAGAGGTCTTATATTAGTCTATTTTCTTTTTAAAGTGGTGTTTTTTTGTGTCTTTAGACTCCAATTACATGTATGTATATAATATGTTCCCCACAATATAAACAGGTTCACAATATAATTATTATTTATAGTTTCTGTTTCCACTGTATCCAAAATAATAATATTAATTCTCAACAAGAACTATTGATTGATTTGTTACATGACTTTTCCAGGGTTTGAGTTAATTTGTTTTATTTAGTTTCACATCTACCTGTTACAGTTGGAAACCTTTGTTAATTGAATATCCTAGTTATATTACAGCAACCAAATTAAACTATATCAACTAAGTGAATTAATAAAAATGGCCTGTGTAAAGGCTTTTTCAAACTAAGAAATTATCTTGTGAAATCTGTGACATGTACAACTCAAAGAATCAGAATCAAGAATCATTATTTCTTGGCAGAAATGCTTTTAAACACTTGCTGTACATTCAGCTGACATAAAAATCTTGTTTTCAAATATGTAGAATAATTGTGAATTTATCAGTAGCAGTAGTAGTTTTAATATTTTAGTTATTTTTTTGCAGGCACCTTTTTTGTCCGTCAAATGTATTTAAAATAAACTAAAATTAAAGAGAGAATGTTTTTTAACAGTTGAACCTTGTCATAATTTTATTTATTTATATATTTTTTTAAATTTAAAAAAAAAATGTTTATGGTCTTGGTCTTGACTCGGTCTCGGCTCCCGAAAGTCTTGGTCTTGTCTTGGTCTCGGTGCATTCTGGTCTCGGGCAAGTCTTGGTCTCGGATAGTGTGGTCTTGAACACAACACTAGGTGTGGCCACACCTCATGTATCTGTAGTTCATATGTCTATACCAGGGGTGTCTAAACGTGGTCCACCAGGATGTCAATGTGTCCCTGATCCAACACTTCTGATATCCTGAAGCAGTTTTGCTAATGAGTCTCCCAGCTGTGTTAGAACAGACACATTAAAAACACGTTGGACCCCCGACCCTCCAGGACCAAGTTTGGACACCCCTGAAACTGACAGAGAGCATGGATGTAATGAGTCAGCAGAAAAAGGAAAGAGCTGCCAGTGGAGGATCAGTGACTTTGATAGAGTGATCAACAGAGTTATGATTGAGGATCGTGCATAAACACCTGTGTCACGGACTGAGTTTACCTCGTACTGAGATCGATTATGAGCATATATGCACATGCGCATTACGATAAAATTATTTTTTACTAAAAAATAAATAAAAATAAAATAATAATAATTCAGTTTTGTTTATTTTTGTTTTCAAAGTGAAAGAACACGTGTTAGTTAGTTTAGACAAACACTAATGTCCATTTATCTTAAATCAATCAGAGCTAATGAACAAACAGATGTTTTCTATGAAACAAGGCCACAGAACTAAAAGAGAAACCATAATGAGCTTTGTTTATGTTCTAACTGAAGACCTTCAAATGACCTTCAGTCTGTTAGAGGAAGACATTATGACTAGAAACATAGAACACTAGCAGTGTTAATGTAAACTATGTGTTGAAGTGTTCTGATGACACTGTATCCCTCACTTTGTTGGCTGTGTGATGCCAACTTTATCACCATCAATGGAAGAAAAACCCAAGAGATGGTTCTGGACGAGGGTTGGGCATCGTTTGGATTTTAATGATCCTGATTCTCAATTTTGATTCCTGTTCTAAACGATTCTTGATTCTGATTCTTTGAGTTGTGCAGGTCAACAGGTCACAGATTTCACAGGATAATTGTTTTATTTGAAAAATATTTTTATTAATTCACTGAGTTGATACAGTTTAATTTGGTTGCTGTAATATAACTAAAGTATTCACTTACAAAGGTCCCAACTGTAATGGCAAAACTGAAAGTTGCTGAAACAACACTACAAACAAGTTGTCACCAGTCTAAAAAACATAGAGCTACAGGTAGATGTAAAACTAAATAAAATAAACTCAAACCCTGTAGCAGTCATGTGACAAATCAATCAACAGTTCTTGTTGAGAAAGATTATTATTATTCTGGATACAGTGGAAACTATAAAAAATATAGTATATTGTGAGCCAGTTTCTATTGCAAGGAAGATATTATATACATAAATGTAATTGGAGTCTAAATTCGCGCACTGGTGACGACATATGCTAAGATGGTGGCGGCCCGAACCCCAGGCTAGACTATTTAATAAGAGCCTTAAAAGACATGGATATAATAAAGAGTGGATGGACGGAGGCATAAACATGCAGACTTTCACACACGGACTTATTAAACACACACGGACCTCGGTAAACACGGTAAACGGAACAGGCTTCCCTGGAGGCAGGCACTAGGACCCAGAGACGGAGTAAATGCATCCCCATACTGCATGTACATGCGGTGATTTCACCAGTTTATCATTTTATCACAAAACTTTCAACATTAAAATAAAAAAAAAAAATATCCAACCAATTTCTCCTCCTGTGTCCTGTCTGTTGGAGGCAGGTTTTCCTGCATTAGCATCATCGCTACACGTGCTGCTTCTAGCTACGCTAACTGCTACTACTAGCTACGCTGACTGCTGCTACTAGCTACGCTGACTGATGCTGCTAGATATGCTAACTGTTGCTACTAGCTATGCTAACTGTTGCTACTAGCTATGCTAATTGCTGCTACTGGCTATGCTAACTGCTGCTACATGCTATGCTAACTGCTGCTACATGCTATGCTAACTGCTGCTACTGGCTATGCTAACTGCTGCTACTGGCAATGCTAACTGCTGCTACTAGCTATGCTAACTGCTGCTGCTAGCTATGCTATTTCCACAGAAACAACCTTGAGCTTTTCTGGTCTCTACATCTATAAACTGGTCCTCCCTGATCATTCCAACTCCCAGAATGAGGAAAACAAGTGATTCCTGAATGGTCTCTGCAGCCCCACCCACTGGTAAAACACTGTTCCTACGGGCTGTTCAGATTCAGCTCCTGTCGTGACGTCACCAAAAGAGTCATTTTCATAGGCCGACCTCCTCCGAGCACTGATAGGGGACATTCGAGAGGGGGGCGTTCATCCCCGAGGTGGAGTTTGGTGTGTCCCGCAGTGAGATAGCAGTAGTGTTTTTAAATGTTGTCGCTCAGAGCTAAACACATGCAAATGGCTTTGTTGTTGGTTGTACAAATCAACATAGGTGCCTATATTCTGTCCCAGCTACAGAAGAACAGACAACGTGCTAGCTATGGTTCATGTTAGCTTGTACGTGTGTGCTAACCACTTTAAATCAGACTGCTTCAGTAACGAGGGTCAGTACAAAGCTGGCTTTGACTCAACATTGAACCTCGTGAAAGGATCTGAACCAACTAAGTATGTGGAGATGAATCGATACTAATCAAAGATGCACAATGCAAGTGTATCGATCCATTCAGTGTGCATCGGTACAATCTACGGGTGAAATCGAGATGCATCAGTCACTGCGTGCCTGCATCAGTAAAATCCATGGTTGCATCCATTTTTTCATCCATCCATTTTCTGACCCACTTGTTCCTGTTTTCAGGGTCACGGGGCATTTATTTATGTTGTATTTCAATCTATACTGTTTTTCAAAGGCACATTGAATGCACCACAAGTAGTTGTAAAGGCCAAATAGTGAAAGGTTATAATTATTATTCATATTATATATGTTAATGCTACTGCATTAGCCTAATACCTGCTGAACAGTTCACATTACTATCTGTGGCAGACAGAAATATGTACTATTACTATAAGTGTGACTTTAAGTCACTCATTGAGAATGTTACTGTTTACTGTTTAAGTTGTGACAGTGTGATAAACTGGTTCTAAACGTGAGGAACCAGTTCCTGTTCCTTATGTTGAATCTGGTTCTAAATCCAAACCCTACTGGTGAAAAGAACTGTTCATATATATGAATTCATGCTGTTTTAAGCAATTTCTAACTTTTCAACTTTTTCAACCCATTATCCAATGCTAATGCTTGGATAATGTTTACACTATGTTTTTGCTAATGCTAAGCTAATGTTAGGTTAGTGCTAATGCTAGGCTATTGCTAATTCTAGCCTATTGCTAATGCTAGGCTAATAGTAATGCTAAGTTAACGTTAATGCTAAGCTAATGCAGTGCCAGCACCTGCATCCTCACTTGCATTTTCTTCAAGAAATGCAAATATTCTAGTTTTTATTTTTTAGTTGTGAATAGAGTTGCCACCCATCCCTTAAAATACAGAATCCTTATTTGACCATTAAATGGTGCGTCCCGTACTGAGCCAAAACAAAATGCTGTTTGTTCCGTATTTGCATAAATCACCAGAACACTAAACATGTCCGTCAGACTGTTACACACAAAGTAAAACACAGGAAATGCCAAGACCAGCCACACCGTGGTGGTGGGATCTACGTAGGACCCCTGCTCTCTGTGGTGTGTCCTGTGTACATGGATGTGTGTGTGTGGTGCTTTCAGGGACTGTTGGAGAGTAGAGAGACGACACACACACATCAGAGCTGCTCTAACCCTAAAAATGTCCAACTTTAGAGAGTTTTCAGTGTCCCACGGTCAAACAGCTTCAGGAGAACAACACTGTAGATATGAACAATCATCATCATCTGAGGATG
>NW_021145065.1:0-48147 GCF_900634775.1 Gouania willdenowi | reverse complement strand
TAGATAGATAGATAGATAGATAGATAGATAGATAGATAGATAGGTATTATCATTGTATTATTATATTGCTATGTTATTATTATTAATAAATATTGTTTGTTATTAATATTGTTGTTTTTTATTACTGTTACGGGATTATTGTATTATTTTGTTATGCTATTATTATTATTGCTCTTATTATTATTATTATAACCATTACTATATATCTATCATTAATTATGTAGCCAAATAACTGAAATATTAAAGGTTGTGGGTGTAGAGATTAAATGTTAAAACCAGCATTTTAAATATATCCAAGCACCTTGTATCATAACTACATCTGTGACGTTTTTAAAACTTAAACAGTTTAGAAATCGGTTCAAAATTCAACTAATAATTCTACTTAGAGATTGAGAAATATCTCTTTCTGTCATAATGTCTATGCACCGCTGCCTCCACCACCACCGGTCCAAGATGGCGGCGCTGTTGACGTTCCTCTACAGTCGATCCGTTGTCTATGTAATATAATGTCTATGGTTCAGAAGTTCAAACCATAGACTGTAAAAAAGAATACAGCATTCACACTGTATGATATAATTTAATATAATATAATCAAATATAATGTAATATAATATATGTGATTTAATTTAATGTAATGAAATATAATATAATATAATGTAATGTAAAGTTGTTCTCCCTGTGATGAACGGCCATTTTTGTGTTGGTTCTATATTATATATGTCTACGTCTCACAAACTGCTGTTTGGTCTTTGATTCTTCAGGTTTAAAATACAATAAAATAATTTTAACAAAATGTACATGAAAAACATTTTTATTTAGAAAAATTGAAAGTGGTCGACTCTGAAATGAGCGCAACCTGAGTTTGTTGTTTTGTTTACTTGTGTTAACGTTTACTGAAGCTGCCGCTATACGGTTCATATTGAAGGTTCCTACATGGTCCTAGAGAGTCTTGGAGAGAGTAGAGCTGGACGATATATCAATATATCACATTTTCTATTTTTGTAATATAGAAACAGTATCGCCTATATATATATACTCTTCCTCACCCACTGTGGGCGGTCTCTCTCTTTTTTCCTCCAAAATCTTGAGGGTTCTTCAGTATCTTTGCTGTTCCTAGAACTGCACTTTTCTGGACTGAGATGTCTGATGTATTTCCTGGGATCTGCTGGAGCCACTCCTCCAGTTTGGGGGTCACTGCCCCGAGTGCCCCAATGACCACGGGCACCACTGATGCCTTCACCCTCCAGACCTTCTCCAACTCTTCTCTGAGCCCCTGGTATTTCTCTAGTTTCTCGTGTTCCTTTTTCCTGATGTTGAAGTCGCTCGGTGTTGCTATGACAACCACCACAATGTCTGGTTGGTTCTCCATTACCATTCTGTCCGTCTGTATCTGGAAGTCCCACAGGATCTTGGCTCGGTCATTCTCTACCACCTTTGGAGGTGTTTCCCACTTTGACCTTGGGGTTTCCAGCCCATACTCTGCACAGATGTTCCTGTACACTATACCAGTCACTTGGTTATGGAGCTCCATGTAAGCTTTCCCTGCCAGCATCTTACACCCTGCAGTTATGTGCTGGATTGTCTCATTGGCCTCTTTGCACAGTCTACACCTGGGGTTGTCTGGTGTGGTAGATCTGGGCCTCTATTGCTCTGGTGCTCAAGGCCTGCTCCTGTGCAGCCATGATGAGTCTCTGTGCTGTCCTTTAGTCCAGCTCTGTCTAGACATTGGTACCATTTCTGATATCCACCACTTCAGTTATGTTTGGGTGGTACATCCCATGTAGGGGCTTGTCCTCCCATGATGGAACCTCCAGCACCTCATCTTCTGTTCCCCATTGTCTGAGACATTCACTGAGCACGTCATCTGTTGGAGCCTTGTCCTTGATGTACTTATGGATCTTGGATGTTTCATCCTGGATAGTGGCTCTCACACTCACTAGTCCTCGGCCTCCTTCCTTTGGCTAGCGTACAGTCTCAGAGTGCTGGATTTGGGGTGGAACCCTCCGTGCATGGTTAGGAGCTTTGTGTCTTAACATCTGTGGTCTGTATCTCATCCTTTGGCCAGCTTATTATTCCTGCAGGGTATCTGATTACTGGCAGGGCGTAGCTGTTTATTGCCCGGGACTTGTTCTTGCCATTGAGCTGGCTTCTTAGGACCTGCCTTACTCGTTGGAGGTATTTGGCCGTAGCCGCTTTCCTTGTCACCTCTTCGAGGTTGCCATTTGCTTGTGGGATTCCGAGGTACTTGTAACTGTCCTCAATGTCTGCTATTGTTCCTTCTGGGAGTGAGACCCCTTCTGTGTGGACTACCTTCCCTCTCTTAGTCACCATCCGACCACACTTCTCTAGTCCGAATGACATCCCAATGTCTGCGCTGTAGATCCGGGTGGTATGGATCAGTGAGTCGATGTCTCGCTCATTCTTAGCGTACAGCTTGATGTCATCCATGTAGAGGAGGTGACTGATGGTGGCCCCTCCTGAGTCGGTATCCATAGCCAGTCTTGTTGATTATTTGGCTGAGGGGGTTCAGACCTATGCAGAACAGCAGTGGGGACAGGGCGTCTCCTTGAATATGCCACATTTGATGGAGACTTGTGCAAGTGGCTTGCCATTGGCTTCAAGGGTGGTTTTCCACAGCCTCATCGAGTTTGCAATGAAGGCTCTTAGAGTCCTGTTGATGTTGTATAGCTCCAGGCATTCAATGATCCAAGTATGTGGCATTGAGTCGTAGGCCTTCTTGTAATCAATCCAGGCAGTGCTCAGGTTAGTATGTCGGGTTCTCAGTCTCGAGCGACTGTTCTGTCTACCAGGAGCTGGTGTTTGGCACCTCTGGTATTTTACGATTCCCTTCTGAGCTGTGCTCATGTATTGATCCATGTGCCCGCTTATCTTAGCCGCTATGGTGCCGGACATGAGCTTCCACGTTGTGGAGAGGCAGGTTATTGGGCGATAGTTGGATGGGACTGTACCCTTTGAGGGATCCTTCAGGATCAGGATTGTGCGCCTTCGGTTAACCATTCAGGGTGATTCCCATCTCTCAGCAGCTGGTTCATTTGTGCTGCCAAGCGCTCATGGAGTGCCGTGAGTTTCTTAAGCCAGTAGGCGTGTATCATGTCAGGGCCTGGTGCTGTCCAGTTTTTCATACCTGAGGCTCTTTCTTGGACGTCTGCCACTGTGATGGTAACTGGATTCTGTTCAGGGAGGTTGCTGTGGTCCTCTCTCAGAGCCACCAGCTGTGCATCACTGTGTGTGCCTCCTTCTCCCATATGCCTTTCCAGTACTGTTCAGTTTCCAGCCTTGGTGGGTCTGCTCTGTTATTGTTACCCTGCCACTGAGCGTACACTTTCGCTGGTTGAGTTGCGAACAGACGATTTACTCGTCTGGCTTGTTGTCTCTCGTGTACTCTTTAGGCGGCTGGCCAAGGCTTGGAGCCTTTGTTTGGCAGTTTCCAATGCTTCAGGTATGGGCATCTGGCTGTACCTTTTGGGTACTTGCTTTTTCATTGCACCTTTCAAGGCCTCTGTCAATTGACTCACTTCTCTCCGTGCTGCCTTGATGTTAGCCTCCAGCCTTCTTTTCCATGGTGGGTATTTCATCTCATGGTTGCTCTTACGATAGCCAAGCGTCTCTAGGATCACTGCTGCTGTGGAGTATATCAGCTCATTGGTTTCAGTGATGGTTGATGTAGGAATTGCTCTCAGAGCTGCATTCACATCTTCTAGGAGACTTTCTGACAGTACTTCTCTTAGCCTCTGTAATTGGCTTCGGGGTTGCCTGCTGGACATTTTTGACATGATCTTATTTTTCAGGTCAGTCGCTGCCTTGTTCAGCGTGATTGCACTTATTGGGGCTTCGTACCCAATCTCCATTGGGGGGGCTGGTGTTGTGATAGCAGTTGCCGTTTGTGGATGTTGGAACACTGAGCTACTAGTTGTTTCGTCGTGAGTTTGGACTGTGGGTTTCAAAGTAACCATTTCTCCCACATCCTCTGCATGTAGCCCCTCTGACTATTGTTACTGGAGTAGTAGCATTCCATCAGAGCCTGTTCTCGCATCTCACCCACTTCTTCCTTGTTCCAGTAGCCCATTTTACATCGAGGTGCTCTGGTTCCCCAGCACCTGACGCGACCTTGTTTGGTGGGCGACGTCTGAGGCGTCATGTCATTCATTTCATTGTCTCTCATCATTGCATGAGGTAGGCAGTAGCGTGAAGGGTCTTGCCTAAGGACCCACACTGGCAGCTCATTTCCCCAACGGGGATTCGAACCGGGGTCTTCTGTTTGCAAGTCGGGTGACTTACCACTTGCACACATATATATATGTAGAAATGACATATATATATATATATATATATATATATATATATATAGCTTATTTTGTATTAAAATACTTGTTTTAAGAGCGGTTTCTTTCTCTACTTCTCAGAACATGTAAATCTCAGTTCGATGGCCACTGAGAGTGTTGAAACCCAGACATTCATTTAAACAAACCACACTACAGAACTCACTCACACATGCTGTCCCTTAGAGGATTAAAAAGCCAAAAGTGTCACATATTGATCAGCTGTTTGTTAATAAATGAGCCTGTGTAGCATTTTGCATCAGCAAATTTAACCCAGAATTGTTTTTTCTGGTCAGGCTTCATATGATAAAATTATTGAGATTTTTATGGTATTCAACATTTTGAGAAAAAAAAAATCAAGACATGACTTTTGGGCCAAATCGCCCAGCCCTGCTATAGAGAATCTTGGGGGGGTTCTGCGGGGGTTCACAGAAGGTTGACCTTTGACACCACTTGCTTGCAGCCACTCTTGGAGTAGTCCCGCCCCCCCACTGAGGGGTAGTAGTCGATCTCCCCCGCCAGACGCTCTATGTTGTTCTGGTCGGGTAGAACCCTTCCCGGGTCATTTCTTCCCGGAAACACTCCATCACATGACCTTTGTCCAGCAGTCCCAGAGGCACAATCTTAGCTCCGCCCAACAGTGGGTGGAGCTCCTCCAAAGTGGCACGAAGCACCGGGGTGAGGTCCTTCACCAGGTTGCTATGGCGACCGGAGGCAGTCATTGCCATGGAGACGCTTGAGGAGTTGTGCAGAATGTGTTTGGTGATGTGGGCGTGGCCAATATGGCTGAGGAATAGGTAGATGGCATTGAGGTGTTCCGTGGAGCGTTTGGTGAGCAGCAGGTGGCCAGGCGTCCTGGAGATCCAGGTGCAGGTGCTCGGCCTCGTCAAACACCAACAGGGGGATCTTCTCCTCCTCCTCTGCCTGCTCCATCAGCGCCGCTACGCGGTCAACAAGTCGCCGGCGCAGGAGGGGGCGTCAGCCTCCAGGGGGCAGTGGTGGAGGACGTAGTACTGAAGCACCAGGTGGTCGCCCACGATGGAGCGGAAGTGTCCGGCCAGCAGGCGTCCCAGGTGGCTCTTTCCCACACCCACGGGCCCGTGCAGGGACAGAACCAGAGGTTTGTTATGGACGTAGGTGGACAGGTAGTCCCTGAGGTGGGTCACCAGCGCTTCCACCGCCCCCTGCTGGCCAAACACCTCCCTCCTCAGCATCTTCTCCAGACCATCCAGGTCGTACCTGAGCACGTGGTCGTCCAGGTTCTCGATGGCGTTGTAGACCTGCAAAGAAAAGTGCTTTAAGGACACAAACACGCCCACAACACAAAGTAGGAAATAAAAAACCATGTGACTGTCGTTAAGCTCCTCCCCCAAAACTAACCCCTAACCTTTTCTGTCTCAATAAGTCATTCAACTTCTGCGAAATTCAATTATAAGTTACACTGGTATAAAAGTCAATTCCAGAAATGAACTGTTTTTCCACAGATAAGTCGCTCCGGCCAATAGCGTTCTCCGTTACTAATGAGGAACACTATTGGTTGAAGAAGAGTTTCTTGTGATAAACGACGTCTCACTGAGACGAGAGACAAGAGTGCGAGTGTTTTACAATAATCAGACAACTGATAGCATGCTACGCTAACTGCTGGTTAGCTCTACTTTAGTGGGTAGAACCAGACTGCTTTATGTTAATTACTTGTTCTGGTGATTCACATTGTGCTCACAAGATGGTGCTGATGGGTCGCTCCACCCTATGGTTATACAGGTTGTATAAGTTTCTTCTTTAATAACTCAAACCGTACCTGTAAGAAAGAGGATGGTGAGCAGCAGGTAGAGGCAGTTCCGAGCACGGCTGACTTCCTGTGTGGGTGGAGTTCTTCTTCTCCTCTCTGGGAACAGTACCCGTCTCCTCCTCCTCCTCCTCTTCCTCTGGTGTGGTGGGGCCAACCCAACGGTGGGCGAGGCTCCATCAAATGTGAAGATCTTGGGGCTGGTCCTGACTGGGGCGCCCACCACGGAGCCGGGCCCCCCCAGAGCCAACGCCATCTCCTGCCGACGTTTCTTCAGGGCCTGGTACTTCTGTTTGATTCTGATGACGGCGCGAAGCGACGAGGAGAAGCTGGACAAAGTGACGGGTGAAGCCTCGCTCTGCTGCTGGTTCTCCTCCTCCTCCGTCTGTCTCTCTACTTCCTCGTCTACGTCCTCCTCCGTCTGAGAAGAGGAGCTACTGTCCTGCTCGCTCATCTGCTCGACCACAAAAAACATCAACTTGTTACTGTTACTTTGTGTGTTACTGTTACTTTATGTGTGTTACTGTTACTTTACGTGTGTTACTGTTACTTTATGTGTGTTACTGTTACTTTATGTGTGTTACTGTTACTTTATGTGTGTTACTGTTACTTTGTGTGTGTTAATGTTACTTTACGTGTGTTAATGTTACTTTATGTGTGTTACTGTTACTTTGTGTAGTACTGTTACTTCATGTGTGTTACTGTTACTTTATGTGTGTTAATGTTACTTTATGTGTGTTACTGTTACTTTGTGTAGTACTGTTACTTTATGTGTGTTACTGTTACTTTACGTGTGTTACTGTTACTTTACGTGTGTTAATGTTACTTCATGTGTGTTACTGTTACTTTATGTGTGTTATTGTTACTTTATGTGTGTTACTGTTACTTAACGTGTGGTACTGTTAATTTATGTGTGTTACTGTTACTTTATGTGTGTTACTGTTACTTTACATGTGTTACTGTTACTTTACGTGTGTTAATGTTACTTTATGTGTGTTACTGTTACTTTATGTGTGTTACTGTTACTTTACATGTGTTACTGTTACTTTACGTGTGTTAATGTTACTTTACGTGTGTTACTGTTACTTTACGTGTGTTAATGTTACTTCATGTGTGTTACTGTTACTTATGTGTGTTACTGTTTACTTAACGTGTGGTACTGTTAATTTATTGTGTGTTACTGTTACTTTACGTGTGTCACTGTACTTTATGTGTGTTACTGTTAATTTATGTGTGTTACTGATACTTTACGTGTGTTACTGTTACTTTACATGTGTTACTGTTACTTTATGTGTGTTACTGTTACTTAACGTGTGGTACTGTTAATTTATGTGTGGTACTGTTACTTTATGTGTGTTACTGTTACTTTACGTGTGTTACTGTTACTTTATGTGTGTTACTGTTACTTTATGTGTGTTACTGTTACTTTATGTGTGTTACTGTTACTTAACGTGTGTCACTGTTACTTTATGTGTGTTACTGTTACTTTATGTGTGGTACTGTTACTTTATGTGTGTTACTGTTACTTAACGTGTGTCACTGTTACTTTATGTGTGTTACTGTTACTTTACATGTGTTACTGTTACTTTACGTGTGTTAATGTTACTTTATGTGTGTTACTGTTACTTTACGTGTGTTACTGTTACTTTACGTGTGTTAATGTTACTTCATGTGTGTTACTGTTACTTTATGTGTGTTACTGTTACTTTATGTGTGTTACTGTTACTTTACGTGTGTCACTGTTACTTTATGTGTGTTACTGTTAATTTATGTGTGTTACTGATACTTTACGTGTGTTACTGTTACTTTACATGTGTTACTGTTACTTTATGTGTGTTACTGTTACTTTGTGTGTTACTGTTACTTTGTGTGTTACTGTTACTTTATGTGTGTTACTGTTACTTTATGTGTGTTACTGTTACTTAACGTGTGGTACTGTTACTTTATGTGTGTTACTGTTACTTTATGTGTGTTACTGTTACTTAACGTGTGTCACTGTTACTTTACGTGTGTTACTGTTACTTTATGTGTGTTACTGTTACTTAACGTGTGTCACTGTTACTTTATGTGTGGTACTGTTACTTTATGTGTGTTACTGTTACTTTGTGTGTTACTGTTACTTTATATGTGTTACTGTTAATTTATGTGTGTTACTGTTACTTAACGTGTGGTACTGTTACTTTATGTGTGTTACTGTTACTTTACATGTGTTACTGTTACTTTACGTGTGTTAATGTTACTTTATGTGTGTTACTGTTACTTTACGTGTGTTACTGTTACTTCATGTGTGTTACTGTTACTTTATGTGTGTTACTGTTACTTAACGTGTGTTACTGTTAATTTATGTGTGTTACTGATACTTTACGTGTGTTACTGTTACTTTACATGTGTTACTGTTACTTTATGTGTGTTACTGTTACTTTGTGTGTTACTGTTACTTTGTGTGTTACTGTTACTTTATGTGTGTTACTGTTAATTTATGTGTGTTACTGTTACTTAACGTGTGGTACTGTTACTTTATGTGTGTTACTGTTACTTAACGTGTGTCACTGTTACTTTACGTGTGTTACTGTTACTTTATGTGTGTTACTGTTACTTTGTGTGTTACTGTTACTTTATGTGTGTTACTGTTAATTTATGTGTGTTACTGTTACTTAACGTGTGGTACTGTTACTTTATGTGTGTTACTGTTACTTTATGTGTGTTACTGTTACTTAACGTGTGTCACTGTTACTTTACGTGTGTTACTGTTACTTTATGTGTGTTACTGTTACTTTGTGTGTTACTGTTACTTTATGTGTGTTACTGTTAATTTATGTGTGTTACTGTTACTTAACGTGTGGTACTGTTACTTTATGTGTGTTACTGTTACTTTACGTGTGTCACTGTTACTTTATGTGTGTTACTGTTACTTTACGTGTGTTACTGTTACTTTATGTGTGTTACTGTTACTTTACGTGTGTTACTGTTACTTTATGTGTGTTACTGTTAATTTATGTGTGTTACTGTTACTTAACGTGTGGTACTGTTACTTTACATGCATTACTGTTACTTTATGTTTTAACTCATCATTTTGGGCTTTGTTGTAGTTCTACATCATATTTCCTGTGTCTATTTTACACATGGTGATGTGTTTGTTTACTCTCCATGTAACACAGTCATCGCGGTGTTAAAACCACTAAATAGAGAATAAGGTCGATGTTTTTTGGTGCATTTAACAGTAGTTAAGTATCTAAAAACAGCTGTTTATAATGATTAAACAAATAAAGTGGTTTGATAAACTGTTGTATTCTAAAACTAATGAAATCTTACTGTTAAACAAGTGGATAAATTAAACTAGTGATGAACTCCTTAAAGAAGTGCAGCAAAACCAAGTCTGAACATCATCAAAAATGAGTCCAAATAAACCAAATAAATTGATTTTGAACATTAACAAAATGAAAACAGAAACACACAAAAATAACAGATTTGACAAAATGACAGTAGAAATATACAAAAGGACAAAAGAAAAACACAAGATGACAACAAAAAACTACAAAATGACTGTAATGATTAATGAACGTACAAAGTTACAGTGAAACATACAAAAGAAGTACAAAAATACACAAAATAATGGAATGATACACAAAGGACAAAGAATTCCACTAACATGGCTGTGTTAAAGTTAGGACTGGTTATTATTCTAATGCTGATATGATCACATGTTGTTCCTCTGTTATTTTATGAAGGTTTAACTCGTAAAAAACAGGCTGCAGCTCAAACTGGGAACAGTGGGAACATTCCTCTGAGGGTTTTATCTTTCAATCTGTTCAGGAACTTTCCTGAAGGCTCTGCATGTGTGATGGATGTCTGACGGTTTACATACTGTACGTACTGTATATGATCATATCAGATTACTGAGAGCAAACAAACATTCCTCAGCTGCAGCGTTTATTGCTGAACAGAAAAGAGGAAGTGTCCGTCACACCCACAGCAGGTCAAACACAATCATGACCTTTGAGCGTCTGTTTGTCTTGGCTTCACTTCCACCTGCAAACACACACACACACACACACACACGCACACACACACACACACACACACACACACACTAAACATCATTCCTCAAGAATTCAGCTCAGAGGAAACTTTGTCTCCTTCCTGCCTCCACAGGCACATCAGGAGCTTTAAGGGTCCTTAAAAAGACTTTAGTACTGTTAGTATCATCAGAGCTGCAGCCTGGTGCAGAGGAACCTTTAGAACCTTTAGAACAAAGAGTGCTCACCTTTACACGTGTGTGAGGAGAGGACAGATGTGTGCAGATGTTCTTCACAGCTCGTTGAAGTCACAGGAGTAAAAGTGGAGTCAGGAACAAACTCTAGATCCAGCTCTGGCTCCGCCCCCTCCTCCTCCTCCTCTTCCTCTTTCACTGCTAAAGTGTAACAAACGTTCTCACGTTACTCTCTGATCACACAAAAGTAATAGATTACAAATACACACGTTACTGTAATTCACTTGCTTTTTTGACTATACAGTACATTTCTAATACAGTAGTTTTACTTTTACTCATGTAGGTTTTAAAAGATTTCTACACCCAACCATTACTGAGTAAATCATTATATTATATTATGTTATGTTATGTTATATTATATTATACTGTATTATGTTATATCATAATATATTACATTTTGTTATATTATGTTATATCATAATATATTATGTTATGTTATGTTATATTATATTATACTGTATTATGTTATATCATAATATATTACATTTTGTTATATTATGTTATATCATAATATATTATGTTATGTTATGTTATATTATATTATACTGTATTATGTTACATCATAATATATTACATTTTGTTGTTATATTATGTTATATCATAATATATTATGTTATGTTATATTATATTATACTGTATTATGTTATATCATAATATATTACATTTTGTTGTTATATTATGTTATATTATATTGTGTTATATTATATTATGTTATGTTATGTTATATTATGTTATGTTATATCATGTTATATTATATTGTTATATTATATTATGTTATGTTATATTATATTGTTATATTATATTATATTGTTATATTATGTTATGTTATATTATATTATATTGTTATATTATGTTATATTATATTGTTAAATTATATTATGTTATGTTATATTATATTGTTATATTATATTATGTTATGTTATATTATATTATACTGTATTATGTTATATTATATTATGTTATGTTATATTATGTTATGTTATATCATGTTATATTATATTATGTTATGTTATATTATATTGTTATATTATATTACATTATGTTATATCATATTATGTTATATTATATTATGTTATATCATATTATATTATGTTGTTATATTATATTATCTTATATCATGTTATATTATATTATGTTATGTTATATTATATTATATTGTTATATTATATTTTGTTATGTTATATTATATTATGTTATGTTATATTATATTATGTTATATCATATATTATACTATGTTATGTTAAATTATATTCCATCCATCTTCATACTCGCTTATTCCCGTTTATCAGGGTCGTGGGGGTCTGCTGGTGCCAATCTCCGGCTCTCATAGGACGTTGGGTGGGGGTCCACCCTGGACAGGGCGCCAGTCCGTTATATTATATTATATTACATTATGTTATATCATATTATGTTATATTATATTATGTTATATCATATTATATTATGTTGTTATATTATATTATCTTATATCATGTTATATTATATTATGTTATGTTATATCATATGACATTATGTTATATTATATGGTTAGTTACCCATGTTTTACAGTTCATAAATGTATCTATACTTAAAGCCTGAGAATTGTTTTATTTACAATGGAATTCATTGGTGTTATTTTATTTATAAAATAATTGTACATTTTAACAAACCTTTTATTTTATACAAATGCCAATAAATTAAGTTCCAGTTATGGTAGATTGTGTTTCTTCCTTTTTAAGTTTCTACATGAGATGTTTACTGTATGTAAGGGACCCGTACCAAGATTTATTACCAACAATAAACATGTGTGAAAGTAATTAGTAAATTTTACTTTGGATACTATTTAATTGAGCTACTTTTTACTTGTACTTAAGTTTTATTTCCATCAGTAACTATTTCTACTTCTGGTTTTGTGAAATTTACTGTTATTTTATGCTTTTTAATATTTGTGTTGTCTTTGTGTAGGTTTATTTATTTTGGGACGTATTTGAGTGAATTTGTAATTTTGTGTATTTCTACATGGTTTTGGAGTCATTTTCTGTATTTTGTCTTTTCTAAGTCAGTTTGTGCATTTTTGTGTTATTTACTTTCTGTGACTCAGCAGAATTAGTTACAACTACATGTACAACTTTCTAAATGTCAGCTCCACCTTTAGGGTTAGATGTGTGTGTGTGTGTGTGTGTGTGTGTGTGTGTGTGTGTCCACTTCCTGTCTGTGAATAAACTGTTTGTATTGGAGGGAAAATAATCACATTTCTTCACATTTAAACCGTCTCTTCTAAACACACAAAGGTTTAAAATAAAGAAAAAAATGTTAAAAGTATTTTTCAACAAACAAATGCTTCTAAAAACTCTGAAACAGTGAATTAAAACATTCTACCATTAGTGTTTATTTTATTTAAAAAATATCGTTTTGAACTGGCATATTTAAACATTAACCTAATTACATTTTTTTAATAATATCAGCAAATTAATCTCACTTACTTTGGTTTATTAATATAAGTGTTAATATGTAAAGATACATAAATCCTCTTAGTCATTCATAATTATAAAAGTAATAATAATAATTAGTCATAGTGATATTAAGAAGTTATAATCATTTTTAAAACTACTTCATTCAAACACATGAAAACCAACTTCCACTGTGAACCTTTCACAATAAGAGCCTAAGATAACTCCAACAGATCATGTTGTTACTGATGAAACAGTTTTAATAAAATGAAAAAGATCAAACATTTGTCTAAATCATTATTAAAGGATAAATCTTTCTGTTTTTGTTCTTCAAACACAAACTTGTTGTGTAACTTTAGTAAATAAAAAAAGTGAATGTTTTTATTTAAAGTTATTATATTTCATCTGCTGTTCTTCTTGTTTTCCCCACAGCATTGATCATCATCAGGAGTTTATGGGACTTTTCTGCTTTTTTCCCTGAGATAAACTGATCTTCTGTTAAAAAAGAAAGAAACAATTGTGAATTCAAACTCAATCTAAAGATTTATTACATTTAATTTGGACTATTTTTCTCAAATATTTAAACATTAACATTCAAAATGAAGCAGAAAGTTGAATAAATAAAGTGTCAAACTATCTTTCGTTCTCAAATGGAAACATTTTCAGTTTTTCTTTCTTTGTGCGCGTCCCATCCTACTTCCTCTTCCGGCCCCGCCCCCTGCGGCCCCGCCCACAGGAAGCAGCTGCGGCGTCCGAGGGTCCTGGAGGGATGTTGATCTGTCCGTCCTGGATCTCAGTGCGAGCGTCAGGTGGAAGGTGTTGGATCTGCTGCTGCGTCTCCAGGTAGAACATCACGTCTCTCAGCTGCTCCTGCAGCTCTGCTATGGTGGCGTCTTTGTGCTCTGCTACACACCGCCAAAATAAAACACTTCATTCATCACAACTCTCCAACAGGACGCTGAACACTGAATAAATACTGTTTTCACAATAAAAGTCACAACTTTCATATTTAGAATTGAGGAAAACACTTCAGATATGATCAACGGGCGGCCTGGGGGCCACGAGCGGTCCTCGATCTTATTTCATACGGCCCCAAAAACAAACGCACAGAATGATTAAAAACACACAACATGACACAGTATGACTACAACAATATAACAACACACACAAAATGTGAGAACAGTAGATGACACCAAATACACACACAAAACAACAACAAAAGGGCGACCCCATTTTTCCCCCAGGCGACCCCATATAGGGTCACGACCCCAAGGTTAAAAAACCCTGCACTAACAACAACAAAACCACACAAAACGAGAGAAACACATAATAAATGACACCATAAACACACAAAATGAATAAAAAATACAGTATTACCAGAAACACTTGTGTTTTTCCTCATATTTATTACAATAATATTCTAATAAAATAATCAATTGATTATAAACGTAACAGACGAACTTCTGATTAAAATAAAACTACAGAATGTTTGTCACAAACCGTACGTTCATAAAAATAAATATTACAGCAGCAACATTAGACTTTAAAAACACGCTGCTGACCTTTAACTTGACTGTTTATACACACACGTGTGTGTGTGTGTGTGTGTGTGTGTGTGCGCGTGTGTGTGTGTTAAGCTGCAGAACAAATACTGAGCTTCCACTCAAACCTTTAAACTGACATTTCCCAACAGAAAGTGATGTCACTCAACGTGTCAGCTGTGTTTAACTCCGCCCACCTGCTGTGGCTCTGTTATGAGTACCAAATGTGTCCGGACTGCGATGATGTCACAAGAGTGTGCGTACGGCATTGGCTGCACTGACGTGTACTTACAGCGGATCCTTTAGATTACGTCACTTCCTTCACTGTAAGCCTTACGACAAAGATATTACAATGTAAACTGACCATACCATGTTTGTTCAATATTTTAATAATAATAATCATTTTGTGGTTTTTAATTGTTAATTTAAAAGAAAAAAAAGATCAAAACACAAAACACAACATTGACAATGAAAAACCAAACAGAAAATAAGATAAAAACCAAAATAAATCACAATTCAAAACATACATTTCTAATTGTTTTTAATTAGTAAAATAGATGGAGACGTGTTTCACTGTGTTTATGATGTGGAAACATCTGGATGAACAAAGGGGGCGGGTTAATGAGGCTAACGTGCTAACAGCGATGCTACTCACCACTCTCTTTGCGTCCCTGCTCCTCCTCCAGCAGCCTGGCCTGTAGCTGCGTCTGATTGGCTCTCAGACAGCGGTTCATCTCCTGCTCCTCCTCCAGCTCCTGGCTGAGCTTCATCACCCTAGCACCGAGCTGGGTGCACCTGTAGGGGGCGACACACGCTCTCTGATGCTCTGCTGTAATGTCTCTAAAGTGTTTAACACCACCTACTTCTTCTCCACTCCCAGCTTGTCCTTGGACAGCTCTCCCAGACGTCGCTCCAGGTTATCACAGCGCTCCAACGTCTCCTTGAACTTCACCTTCATGTTGTTGATCTGAGGAGTCAAAGTCACAGATACAGTTCAGAATCATTTCATTGGCCAGGTACAGCTTAGAACAACACAAGGAGCAGCCGTTTGAGGCGTTCTCATATTTAGGTGAAAAAGGATAAAAACAGGAGGAGGTGAGACTGGTTTCCCTAAACAGAGATGACAGTGTAAAACCAGGAATAAAACGCGTCTACAAACATACATTTAAGCAGGACACAGTCAAAGAACACGAGACCAGACACAAGGGTAGGGTTGGGTAGGAGGTGGGCTGGGGGAGGGGGTCCGGAGAACAGGATTCCAGCCATTTGGGGACATGGGCGCTGCTACCACGTCTCCAAGTAGCACGAATGGGAGGGGGGGGAGGGAAGATGGTCAACGAAGGTTTTTGAAATTGAAGACCTGGAGCTGAGCTACTGACAACAGCCAGATAACGTATGGCAACAGTTCAGCAGCAACAGTTCAGCATCAACAGTTCAGCATCAACTGTTCAGCATCAACTGTTCAGCATCAACAGTTCAGCATCAACTGTTCAGCATCAACTGTTCAGCATCAACAGTTCAGCATCAACAGTTCCAGGTGGGAATGAAGGGAAGGAGTGGGGGGGGGGGGGGGGGGGGGAACCTTCTTGGTGATAAGAAATGAGATGACCTTGGCTAGCCAGGGAGCTAGCTAGGGAGCTAGCTAGGGAGCTGAAAGGAAGATAAACAATGTGTTTTATATTTATATGTTAATATTCTGTCCTGGGTGTCTCTGCTGTACTTCTCCCAGTTATTATCCATAACGCGTAGATGATCCATAAGCAGCTCTTGCTTCTGATATCGACCAACACATGACTGAGTGTTCAGAGCTCTGCTACATCCTTCAGCTTTTCTTAAACAGTCACCAGCGTAGTACGGACTTTTCAATAGATCAGGAGACCATTAGCTCTGATCAGCAGCATGTCTACTACCATGTAGATGTCCTCCACGTCTTCCATGGAAAGAATCGACAGACTCACAACTCGCCACTTATTCCAAGGGTCAAGTGTGTATCCAGCCGTAAACGTCCCACTTGGACATGCAGGTTCACCACCCCCGGTTCTTTTTGTAGAAAATGTGGTTGATAGCACTGAGAGAACAACTAATTAATTCCATGATTCCAGTTTTAAATGAGTCACAGAGAGAAACTCGTTAGAATCACAGGACCAGACAAAGCAGCAGCAGGGAGAGATAAGAGGGGCAAAAAAGTATTTATTCAGTCACCAATTGTACAAGTTCTCCACTTAAAAAGATGAGAGGTCTGTAATTGTCATCATAGATAAACCTCAACTATGAGACAACATGAGAAAAAAATCCAGAAAATCACATTGTAGGATTTTTAATGAATTAATTTGTAAATTATGGTGTAAAATAAGTATTTGGTCAATATCAAAAGTTCATCTCAGTACTTTGTAATGTACCCTTTGTTGTCAATGACAGAGGTCAAATGTTTTCTGTAAGTCTTCATAAGGTTTTCACACACTGTTGCTGGTATGTTGGTCCATTCCTCCATGCAGATCTCCTCTAGAGCAGTGATGTTTTGGGGCTGTCGCTAGGCAACACGGACTTTCAACTCCCTCCAAAGATTTTCTATGGGGTTGAGATCTGGAGACTGGCTAGGCCACTCCAGGACCTTGAAATGCTTCTTATAAAGCCACTCCTTTGTTGCCAGGGCGATGTGTTTGTGATCATTGTCGTGCTGAAAGACCAGCTACGTTTCATCTTCAATGTCCTTGTTGATTGAAGGAGGTTTTCACTCAGAATCTCACGATACATGGTCTCACTCATTCTTTCCTTTACATGGATCAGTCGTCCTGGTCCCTTTGCAGAGAAACAGCCCCAAAGCATGATGTTACCACCCACATGCTTTACAGTAGGTATGGTGTTCTTTCTCCTCCAAACACGACTAGTTGAGTTTTTACCAAAAAGTTCTATTTTAGTTTCATCTGACCATATGACCTTCACCCAATCCTCTTCTGGATCATCTAGATGTTCTCTATCAAACTTCAGACGGGCCTGGACATGTAGTGGTTTAATCAGGGGGACACGTCTGGTACTGCAGGATTTGAGTCCCTGGTGGCGTAGTGTGTTACTGATGGTAGCCTTTGTTACTTTGGTCCCAGCTCTCTGCAGGTCATTCACTAGGTCCCCCCGTGTGGTTCTGGGATTACTGCTCATCATTCTTGTGATCATTTTGACCCCACGGGGTGAGATCTTGGAGCCCCAAATGGAGGGAGATTATCAGTGTCTTGTATGTCTTCCATTTTCTAATAATTGCTCCCACAGTTGATTTCTTCACACCAAGCTGTTTACCTATTGTAGACTCACTCTACCCAGCCTGGTGCAGGTCTACAGTTTAGTTTCTGGTGTCCTTTGACAGCTCTTTGGTCTTGGCCATAGTGAATAGGCCTTTCTCTCTCTCTCTGACAACATTTCTCTGTGTTGTTGCTATGACGAGGCAGTGTGTATCATAGTGATCAGAATGATTCTGTGTGAGCAAAAAGGATCTAATGTAAACAGTCTCATTGTTCCACCTGATCTAATGTGACAGCATGAAGCTTTAAGACTGGGACAAATCCACAATTTAGCAGCGTCATTGTTTAAGCCGTAGGGTTCAAAGCGTGAGAAAAATGCAGCGCCTAACAGTCCAGAAATGAGGGTATCTAGTATATACTATAGTATGATTAGAAAAAGGAGCGTTCTTCCAAGTTATCCAGATACATTTAGAACCTGCAGCGTTAAAAAGCTGACGCACACTGAGGCTAAATATCTGTTGATTCTTCAAATGTATTCAGAAGTTTCAAAGTAAAGGTGAAGTTCATCAGCTCTACATAGAAATGCATGAATAGATCTGACTGGTTCTATTAGGCCTGTTCATTGCCATGGATCTATCGATACGATCTTGTTACTAAACAATACTATATACATCACAATATCAAAGAATACAAACTAATGCAATGAAATACGACTCATTAATTTTATAACTTGTGAGAACCAGTAAATACAGTTAGTGGAATGTTCATCAAAGTGTTAAATTACATTTTATAGAAGTTGAACTTTTGCTTCTCTAACAGATTCTGATTTTAATAAGTTGTTAAATTCTTTAATAAAAACATCAAAGTGTTCACTATAGGTTCTAATCACCTCCTGGGTCGTCTCCTTCTCCAGGTGGACAATCTTGTTCTCCCAGTAGATCCTCTGGGACTCCAGCTGACTGGTCAGCAGGTAGGAGTACTACACACACACACACACACACACACACACACACACAGTATTTGAACCTCCTTCCTCTGTGTGTGTGTGTGTGTGTGTGTGTGTGTGTGAGACAGAGGCTGACCTCCAGCTGCAGAGCATCAATCTTCTCAGCGTGACACATGACCCCCTCACACTCAAACTGGACCATCTTACCGTCTGTCTTACTGGCCACCAGGCGGTGGACGTAGTTATCTGTGAACACAATCAAACAGTTTGAATGTTGATGACATCATTCATGATCAATACATCAAAGATCAGTTGGAACTTAAAGAGACTCTAAAGTTTCTTCACTGTAAACATTCTCAGACTGGTGCATTGCATTGTGGGATGTGGAGTTACTTCATTCTGTCTGTGATTTCTTGTGTTTCTCCTCCAAACAAAGAGGAAGTGACATGTTATTATTAATAATATATGAATAGGTCATTATTCTCTGTGATGTCACTCATTACATCACACATTATAAATCAGACACATTCACATCTTTGTGTTGAACAAACATCTGGGAATGTGTTGGAGTCACTGTCAGAGTTTTTAGGAACTAACACAAAAACTCACTAAACACTTCTCAACCTTGGGGTCAGGACCCCATTAGGGGTCACGAGACACTGGGAGTGGGTCACCAGATGCTTTCAAGAAACTAAGAATATTTTCTAAACAATTTCAGCCCATTTTTCCTTGTTTTTACTTTTTCTGAAACTCTCCATATTTTAATCTATTTTCATCACTTTTTTTTTTACTTTTAATGACTTTACTCCATATTTTTATACTTTCCAGACATGTTCATCACTTATAAACCCTTTCCACCACTTTTACACCTAATGTCTATATATTGACCTATTATTGTCACTTTTAACCTCTTTTCATCATATTTCATGATTATTTTTGACAATTTAACCACATTCATCATTTGTCATGTCCATTATTTATCAGTTTAAACTAATTGTTCTAATATTTACACTTTTTCTGTCTGTTTTTATTCACTTTAATTTATAACTTTGAACCAATTTCTGTGGTTTTTAAAATCTCATTTCACCTCCTTTTCCACCATTTTTATTCACTTTGAACCATTTTATTAGTGATTAAAACCATGATTTCCATCTTTAAGATGAATATAATAATAATAATAAACGTTCCTGGATAACAGTGGATATTATTCAGATGAATAAATAAATGTGGTTATCACAGATTCATAGAACAATGGACCATCATTTTACTGACTTTATGGATGGACCCCAAAAATCTCTCCTTTATTCCCCCTTATAGATGGTCCTGTCTCCACATGACTGTTCTTCAATGTTCATGTCTGTGTTCAACCACCTTCAGACACAGTGGGGGTCCCTGCTCTATGGGACCTTTATTTTGGAGGGTCCCTGCTCTATGGGACCTTTATTTTGGAGGGTCCCTGCTCTATGGGACCTTTATTTTGGAGGGTCCCTGCTCTATGGGACCTTTATTTTGGAGGGTCCCTGCTCTCTGGGACCTTTATTTTGGAGGGTCCCTGCTCTCTGGGACCTTTATTTTGGAGGGTCCCTGCTCTCTGGGACCTTTATTTTGGAGGGTCCCTGCTCTATGGGACCTTTATTTTGGAGGGTCCCTGCTCTCTGGACCTTTATTTTGGAGGGTCCCTGCTCTCTGAAACCTTTATTTTGGAGGGTCCCTGCTCTCTGAAACCTTTATTTTGGAGGGTCCCTGCTCTCTGAAACCTTTATTTTGGAGGGTCGCAGGCTGAAAAGGTTGAGAACCACAAGTCTACAGGACTCCACATCCCATGATGCAATGCACCAAGGTCAATGGGAGTGTTTAGGGGGGACTGTGCAGCAGTAATATGAACGTAGTATCTTACAGTATGTGTGGAACATGATGGTGTACAGCACCTCTGTATAAATGTAGAACGTTTAATCTTCTTCACTCACACACAGACGCACAGTCAGCAGGTTTCTTACCTCCAGCGTAGTCCCACACACGGTGGTTGGTGAGCTGCATGGCGTACGTGTGCTGCGTTTCCTCAAAGTGTTTGTAGGCGTGACGGCTAACGTAGCGGCCGCACCCGATGTGACCACAGATCAAACAGATCCACAGGTTCTGCAGACGCAAACATTAGAAACACGTGAAAAACACGACAGAGGAACCAAAGTGATGTTCTGTAGAAGATGAGCAGCGTGGTGGACCTCCTGCACGCCACACTCGAAGCATTTGTTCTCCTCCACGGGTTCTGGAGTCTGACAGTACCTGCACACAGGACATCTGAGGAACACACAGCAGTGTTAGGAACACACACACACAATCACAGGAAGAGGCGTGGCACTCACGAGGCGTCCTCCCAGCGCTGCAGACACTGGCTGTGGAAGCTGTGGTTACACAGCGTGGTTAGAACGCCGTTCACCGACTCGTCCATCCTCTCCAGACACACGGTGCATTTAGGAAGCTCGGTCAGCTCCATCACAGGCAGGCTGGCCCCCTGAGGAGGATGTAGGGCCAAACCTGAGCTTCAAAATAAAAGGGCTTTAAAGGATCCTCCACTGTTTTTACAAGTGTGGCCCAAAGTGACTTCTACAGTCAGTGATTTACTCTCTAACTTCCTCCACCAGAGCGTGTCAGCGCACTGTTTAAAGGAGAGTAAAGGTCCCTTATGAGAGCTCTTCTTCTCTGCTTCATTGTCTACTACCAAACTACAGAGTTGGAACTGTCGCCCCCTGTGGTCACAGATTTAGATTATTATATAAATCATTAACCTTTATTATTATATTTTATTCTTCCGTTTCCTCAAACTCGTCCCACAATTTTAAACCAATTTCAACAATTGATTATCAAACTTTTCTGAAAATTCTACACATCTCTGCTATGTTCCAGTTTTTTGAAACTTTTCACCTTTTTGAGTTATTTCCCGTAGAACTTTTTGCTCTCTTCCATTTTCATTGAAAGTTCCAACTTTTTTTCCTCTTATTGGAACTTTTAAGCCCTCATCGTCAGCCATTTTGTAACTGATGCAAACCATGGAACCTTTAACATGTTCAGCTACTACCACCAACCATTACAACCTAAATGCTAATAATAAGCTATTGCTAGGCTAATTATGCTAATGCTAGCATTAGGCTAATGCTACTGCTAGGCTAATAAGGTTGCTGCACTAATGCTAATGCTAAGTGAGCAACTAAGTAAGCAATGAAGTGAGCAACTAAGCAACTATTGAGCAACTAAGTGGGCAACTAAGCAATAAGTGAGCAACTAAGCAACTATCAAGTAACTAAGTGAGCAACGAAGCAACTATTGGGCAACTAAGCAATAAGTGAGCAACTAAGCAAGTAAGTCAGCAACTAAGCAACTATTGAGCAACTATTAAGAAACTAAGTGAGCAACGAAGCAACTATTGAGCAACTAAGAAACTAAATGGGCAACTAAGCAATAAGTGAGCAACGAAGCAACTATCAAGCAACAAAGTGAGCAACTAAGCAACTATCAAGCAACTAAGTGAGCAACGAAGCAACTATTGGGCAACTAAGCAATATGTGAGCAACTAAGAAACTATTAAGAAACTAAGTGAGCAACTAAGCAGCTATTGAGCAACTAAGCAACTAAGTGGGCAACTAAGCAGTATGTGAGCAACTAAGCAAGTAAATCAGCAACTAAGCAGCTATTGAGCAACTAAGTGAGCAACGCAGGCCAGCACCTGCATCCTCATTTGTATTTTCTTCAGGAAATGTAAATATTCTAGTTATTTCTATTATTTATACTCTATTAAAGCTGTTAAATGATCTAAAAAGCTACTAAATGATGTTTTTTCTCAGCTCGACCTGCTGTGCGCTTATCACCTACAGCCGAGAGGATCTTTTCCTCAATGGATTACGAAGCGAACAAGGCGTAACCGAGGACTTTATTGACACGCATAACAAACCGCTGAACATAGCCCAGACACCGAGCTCCCCGTGGAGACACTTGCCTACGAGCAGGAGGAGGAGGTGACGCAGGGAGAGGAAACAAAAGCGAGGCTGCCGGGCAGGCGTCCTCGCACAGCTGCGGAGAAGGCCACACAAACCGCCGCTGCCCAACATTTTCCTCTCTAATGTCAGATCCCTCGCAAACAAGATGGATGAGGAACCTGGACTCCAGTAAGAGCAGGGGAGGGGGCGCTCTGTATCTACGTGAACAACAGCTGTTGCACAAATGCCACCATTATTGACAGGCACTGCTCTGCAGACCTGGAATTTGTTATGGTTAGGTGCAGACCCCTGTACCCTCCGCGTGAGTTTGCCGTTGTCCTGGTAACTGCTGTGTACATTCCACTGGATGCTAGCATTAGCACGGCTATTAGCCACTTAAACAATGCTCTCAGCCGGCAACAGAACAACCACCCCGGAGCAGTGCATGTGATCTCGGGGGACTTCAATCATGCTGATTTGAAAGTAGTGCTTCCTAAATTCCACCAGCACATTAAATGTGCCACCAGGGGAGCTAACACCTTGGATAAAGCCTACTCCAACATTAAGCATGCTACAGGACCACTCAGCTGCCCCACCTGGGCTCCTCTGATCATATGTCACTGCTCCTGATTCCTGCATACAAACCACTGAAGAGGCGTTCACCCCCCCACAACTCGAACTGTGACATCTTGGCCCGACGGTGCTTCCGCAGCAGCTGCAAGACTGCTTTGAAAGCACAGACTGGGACATTTTCTGCCATCAGAACTTGGGGGTATTCAGATCAGTAGTACTTGGCTACATCCAACACTGTGTTAACACCGTCACAGTGGATAAGCATATCTGGATGTTTCCAAATCAGAAGCCCTGGATGAACAAGCAGGTCAAGGAACTGCTGAAGGAGAGAAACAGCACCTTCAGCTCTGGAGACAAGGAGCTGTACAGCTGTGCTCGTGCTGCTCTGAAGAGAGGCATCAGAGAGGCCAAGGCAGTCTACAAGCAGAGAATCAAGGAGGACTTCAGCAGCAACAACAGCTGGCAGATGTGGCAAGGGATCCAGCACATCACCAACACCACCACAATCTCTGGGGACGCCTCATTGGCGGAGGAGTTTAACCATCCACTTCTTCGCCCATTTAGAGGTTGAGCCATCAGCGGGGCCCACACTGCAGCTGACATCCCTCCACAGCCAGACCTTCACCGTGCAGGAAGAGGAAGTGAGGGCCCTGAGGGCAGCGAACCCCGAAAAGCTGCTGGACCTGATGGTGTGACTGAAAGGGTGCTGAGGGACTGCGCAGACCAACTAGCTGGGGTTTTTACCAGCATCTTTAACCAGTCCCTCTCCCAGTGTTTCATCCCATCCTGCTTAAAGTCATCCACCGTCATCCCTCTGCCAAAAAAAGACAATATCAGCAGTCTCAATGACTACTGGCCAGTGGCACTCACCCCCATCATCATGAAGTGTTTTGAGAAACTGGTCCGGAGTCACATCATATCATGCCTACCGCCCACACTCGACCCCCACCAGTTTGCCTACAGAGCCAACCAGTCTATGGAGGACATCATCGCCACTGCTTTGCACACCACACTGACCCACCTGGAACATTGAAGGAGCTACATGAGACTGCTCTTCCTGGACTTCAGCTCGGCCTTCAACACCATCATCCCGAGCACACTGGTAGGCAAGCTGGATGATCTGGGTCTCTCCCACAACATCTGCGTCTAGATTATGGACTTCCTGACAGACCGCTCCCAGAGGGTGAAAGTAGGACACCACCTGTCCTCAGCACTGAGCACCAGCACCGGCTCTCCACAAGGCTGTGCACTAAGCCCCCTATTCTACACCCTCTACACCTACGACTGCACCCCCATCAATAAGTTTTCAGATGACACCACGGTGGTGGGGCTCATCTCAGGAGGAGATGAGACAGCTTACAGGGTGGAGGTGAAGAGTCTGTCAGAATGGTGCACCACCAGCAACCTCACCCTGAACACCTGCAAGTCGAAGGAACTGATTGTTGACTCCAGCCGGTGTAAACCGGACATTCAACATAAATGGGGATGGGGTGGAGATGGTGTCAGACTTTAGGTTCCTGGGCATCCACATCAGTGGGGACTTGAGCTGGACTGTTAACTCCTCAGGAAGAACAACTTAAAATCAGAGCTCTTGTTGTGCTTCTACCGCTGCTCGGTGGAGTCAGTGCTGAGCTGAGGCATCTCGCTGTGGTTCTCCAACTGTACCACAGTAGATAGGAAGAAGCTCCAGAGGGTCATAAACACCGCCCAGAGACTGATTGGGTGCCCTCTCCCACCCCTGGAAGACAAATATAACACCCGCTACCTCAGGAGAGCCCACAACATCCTTAGGGACCCCTCACACCCTGGTCACCACCTTTTCCAACTTCTGCCCTCAGGGAAGTGTTTCAGGGCAATAAAGACAAAAACAGTTTCTACTCAAGAGCTGCTGTTGCCCTGAACGCCTCAAACCCCAACAAACCCTGAATCTGCTGTTTTAATACCCCTCTTTTCTTGTAAAATATCCTTTGTTTTCTTAAGATTATAATGTCCATCACTATTCTATTCTATTTTATTTTGCAGTTTTTACAGACTTGATTAAATGTTTTTTGCACCATTTATCTTTGCACTACCTTCTGTTGTTCACACTTTTTTACGAGAGCTGCTATTTTTTTAATTTCATTGTGCATCTAAGAAGTAACAATGACAATAAAATGATTCTGATTCTAAAAATCTACTAAATGATCTAAAAATCAGGCTGAATGTTTCACTCCAATAGGAAACAATGAGATGTTTACAGGCAGTGGGGCCGTGTGACATCATCAATCATGTGACTTAAAGATGGAGGAACACAGGATCTAAAACTATAAAGTAGAAGGTTTTAGGACACATTTATAAAAACAGTGGAGGATCCTTTAAAGTAAATAATATCCAATGAGATAAAACACGTTGCTTGTTTGGGGGTTCTACAGGGTTCTACAGGGTTCTACAGGGTGCTCTTTCACCTCCTCAGATCTGATGACCTCGGCCCGCTCCACATACACCAGCTGACAAACGGCTTCCTCGATGGAGTTGAACCGTCGACCGTTGCAGGCCGTGTAGAAGCTGTCGGCGTCTGCCTGAGAGCACAGAGCAAACCAATCATTCATATCAGTTATTTTAATGCATCAGCATAAATGTGGGCAGAAATGCTTCTGAGAGGCAGACTAAAAAAGGGCGGAGTTTGTGTTTGACATGTGATCATGACTTGAGGGCGTGGTTAGTGATCACACCGCTCACTGTTAGCAGAGAAAACGAAAGAGCGTGTTCCAGCTAATTACATATTGGTTTTAGTCACATTTTAGTTCTTTTTATCCTGAATAATAGTTTTAGTTGGAACGTTTTTTTAATGCTGTTTTATAAAAAAAGAGTCTTAAAAACGTGACCGACTTTATAAATCAGTGTTTTATGCCTCGGGTTGATCTGTGCTGTTTGTGTGATTATATAGAAGTACAGTGAGCTAGGCCAACACCACACGGATGCTCACCCCGGGAAAAAAAATAAATGACTTATTGATGAAAACAATGACAGATCTTGTTATATTTTATTGTACAACAGTTAGTTCCAAACATTCCAAGAGTGCGGATTTCTTACGTATCATATCACTCCAGCTGATATTAGTACCATTAATTACCACTACACACCACAGCACACCATTATAATGTTCACAGTGAAGGTCTTAATTCACAATTTGGATTTTTTTCAAACTGATTTTTTTTTTGGTGATCGTTCATATTACACATTAAATGTTTCTTAAAGGGGACATATCATGGTTTTAAATCCTTCCTTTTTACATATAAATCATACAGTTATGGTCTATATAAAGCAGAACTGCAATGCTTGGGTCTGAATTCCTCATTATTATAGCTCCACCCCTTTTCTACCCCTTTTCTGATGTGCTTCTTAGAGCAACTCGTTTTGGTGCTGTCTCTTTAAATGCAAATGAGACACTCCATACCCCGCCCCCTCTTCAGGTGACACTCGGTTCAACTCCACCCTGCTCGGCCATTTTTGTAGTTTGATAGAAGAGATACGGCTATGTAGCGGAGCATAAACTTTTTATTCAGAGGTTATTTACAAAATGTCAACAACGTTAGACTTGTCCATCCAGCCTTACATGTTCCAGCCAGAGTCTGACCCAGTGGAGCGAGATGAAAATGAAGATGATGAACCTGCAGAACCCTAACAAGTGAGCTAACACAAGCACCGAGCTAACGCTAGCGCCAAGCTAACGTCACAAAATGCATTTTAATACAGTCTTTTCAAAGACAAAAACGTCAAAATGAAATGACTAATGAAAACTTTAGACTTAAATTAAATCACGTAGGCCATATCATCAAGGATCTAAAACGAGCACACAGCGCTAACATATGAAGACGGTGCAACTGCTAATGCTAACAAAACAATGACAGGGACGTCTTATCATCACACTTTTTAGCGTTATTTACAGCTTACCGAAGTGCTCTGTTCATCGTCTCCAAAGATAGAAGGAATTGAACCCTCAATCAGACAAAGTCTTTCTGTAAATCCTTCTTTATACTGGTGGAGGTTGATGAAGCAGTCATCATTGAAGTGCTTCACACACATAAAAATGACCTTATCCACAGATGTGGTACATTTCTATAAAAAATAAAACTCAACCAGACACTTTGAAAAGGTTCTGATGCTGGGAGACGGTGTAATGAAGCGTGTGGGTTACTACATCCAACAACCCAACATTTTGACTTATCCTCTCGTTACTTCTGCATCCTGGAGCTTGGACTACAAAATAAAAGCCAGAAATAAAAATGGTGGATTGCTCGAAGTGTTGGACCTGGAGTTGATGAACTAATTTGGCAGTTCTGCTGCAAATACTGTGATGTAATAGTTCAAAAAACGTAATAGAGAATAGAAAAATCTAAAGAGATTGAAAAATATGAGCAAAACAGAATATAAAGATATCTACGGAGCACCTGAAGAGATTAATTTGATTTTTTCTGTACTTCTAAACACTCTAAATATACAACAAAAAGCATTTAAGGGCTAAAAAAGTGGATTTAGCATCATATGTCCCCTTTAGATCAGTTTGGAGTATGAACGTAATGCAACCCTGAAGGGACGCGCATTGCGCAGAAAAGGTCCTGAGGTGACCCCTGATCCCACGGTGTTTACGTTAGTAGTTTAAGTTAGTAGTAAATATTTGTATTGATTAAAAAGCCTAAGAAGGTAACCAATAGATATTTGTTTTTAGTGTATTTTACAGCTGATTTGGGACCATTAGCATCTCTTATGCTGTGAGCCAGATAGCAAAATAATAGGTGACATGTAGGAGGTAGCAGCACCTTTGGATGAGAGATCATCCATGCTCAGCAGAGCTCAGAGGGAGAGAGGAAAGGAGTTTATGAGACAAAAAATGGCGCTACGTACAGAGTTGACGTTCCCAGCAGCACACACTCAACCAGAGCATCTGTGGAACTCATGGATAATGTGGCGATGGTGAGATAAAACAATAAAAAAACAGGGAAAGCAGTGACACACTGCATGTCGGGGAGGAAGAGGAAGTTACGTGTGCAGACTGACGGGAGAGAAAGTTGGAGGAACGCCAAAATACAGTAAGAAATCAATTCAACTCTGACCCAGATAGATGAATAATAATAATTTTATCATCAAAAGCCTGGTCTCAGTGTTTTTATTTGTTTTATATAAGGAAACAATATTCAGATGGTAGAGTTGTCACTAAAGCAAAAACATAGCTTTAAAGTCACTGACAGGGGTTTTTTTTTTTTTTTTACAAAAAGGCTTTTTTCTCAGCTTTTTGCTCTGAAACTGAAGATTTCAGTAAAACTTGCTCTGTTTAACAGCTGATTACAAAAGAACGGAACGAGCCAGAAAAAAATAAAGTAGAGGCTTCAATCTTTCAGAATCTGGTGTCAGATTTCAGATAGTCATAGTAGAAAATATTCTGTGGGTCTTTAAAACTCAGTCAAAATGCTCAAAAACGGCTGGTACTGAATGAGCTAATTCTAATTGAACTTTAGTAATTGAGAACGTAATTGTAATTGACTTTCTGAGGATAAAACAACAATTGTAATTGAAAAAACACTGGTCACTGTAATCATAATTGAACTGTAAAAGAACATGGGTAATTAATAACAATTGTTATTGAAAAATGTAATTGAACCCAACCCTGTTAACAACACGTGTGTCTTAATGATCAGTCCTGCTGTTAACAGTGTTCTCTGTGGAGGACTCACCTGGGAGCAGAACTTGATGAGGACCATGTACTGGTTGGGGGTGGAGTCTCTGATGATCTTCATGTGCTCCATCACGTCATTGAAAGGAGCCATGAGCTTCATCAGGTCATGGCTGGTCATGGTGGCGGGAACGGTGAGGATACACACCATCGCACTGCGTCTCACATCCTCAGTCAGAGACGTCATTTTACTGTTAGAACAAACGTTAGAACACACACGTCATTTTACTGTTAGAACACACACGTTATTTTACTGTTAGAACACACACGTTATTTTACTGTTAGAACACACGTTAGAACACACACGTTATTTTACTGTTAGAACACACGTTAGAACACACACATCATTTTACTGTTAGAACACACGTTAGAACACACACGTCATTTTACTGTTAGAACACACGTTAGAACACACACGTCATTTTACTGTTAGAACACACACGTTATTTTACTGTTAGAACACACACGTTATTTTACTGTTAGAACACACGTTAGAACACACACGTCATTTTACTGTTAGAACACACACGTCATTTTACTGTTAGAACACACGTTAGAACACACACGTCATTTTACTGTTAGAACACACACGTTATTTTACTGTTAGAACACACGTTAGAACACACACGTCATTTTACTGTTAGAACACACACGTCATTTTACTGTTAGAACACACGTTAGAACACATACGTCATTTTACTGTTAGAACACACGTTATTTTAATGTTAGAACACACGTTAGAACACACACGTCATTTTACTGTTAGAACACACACGTCATTTTACTGTTAGAACACACGTTAGAACACATACGTCATTTTACTGTTAGAACACACGTCGTTAGAACACATGTTGTTAGAACACATGTTGTTAGAACACACATCGTTAGAACACACGTCGTTAGAACACACACGTCATTTTACTGTTAGAACACACATTAGAACACACACGTCATTTTACTGTTAGAACACACATTAGAACACACACGTTATTTTAATGTTAGAACACACGTTAGAACACACACGTCATTTTACTGTTAGAACACACACGTCATTTTACTGTTAGAACACACGTCGTTAGAACACATGTTGTTAGAACACATGTTGTTAGAACACACATCGTTAGAACACACGTCGTTAGAACACATGTCGTTAGAACACACACGTCATTTTACTGTTAGAACACACATTAGAACACACACGTCATTTTACTGTTAGAACACACGTCGTTAGAACACACGTCGTTAGAACACACACGTCATTTTACTGTTAGAACACACATTAGAACACACACGTCATTTTACTGTTAGAACACACGTCGTTAGAACACACGTCGTTAGAACACACGTCGTTAGAACACATGTTGTTAGAACACACGTCATTTTACTGTTAGAACACACGTTAGAACACACACGTCATTTTACTGTTAGAACACACGTCGTTAGAACACAAGTTGTTAGAACACACGTCGTTAGAACACACGTTGTTAGAACACACGTCGTTAGAACACACGTCGTTAGAACACACGTCGTTAGAACACACGTCGTTAGAACACACGTTGTTAGAATACACGTCGTTAGAACACACGTCGTTAGAACACATGTTGTTAGAACACACGTCGTTAGAACACACGTCGTTAGAACACACGTTGTTAGAACACACGTCGTTAGAACACACGTCGTTAGAACACGTCGTTAGAACACACGTCGTTAGAACACACGTCGTTAGAACACATGTCGTTAGAACACATGTTGTTAGAACACACGTTGTTAGAACACACGTTGTTAGAACACACGTTGTTAGAACACACGTCGTTAGAACACACGTCGTTAGAACACACGTCGTTAGAACACACGTCGTTAGAACACATGTTGTTAGAACACACGTCGTTAGAACACATGTTGTTAGAACACATGTTGTTAGAACACACGTCGTTAGAACACACGTTGTTAGAACACATGTTGTTAGAACACATGTTGTTAGAACACATGTTGTTAGAACACATGTCGTTAGAACACACGTCGTTAGAACACATGTCGTTAGAACACACACGTCATTTTACTGTTAGAACACACGTCGTTAGAACACACGTTGTTAGAACACACCACTGTGGTTAATCCTTGTGAGTGTGAGACTAGGGCTGGGCAATATAACCAGATTAAAGATGGTATCAACTTATATATTTTGGCGATATAGAAAATGACAATATAGTATAACTTGTTTTTATGTATAAAATCACACAGTACCAATCACATCCTACAAGTATCTAATATTATTCATAGCATGCAGTCAAACAGTGTCCTTTACACTTTTTCCATATTTCTGAGATATATATTTTTATCTTATTCTGTATTAAAATAGTGATTTTAGGAGTCGCTGCTTTCGTTACTTCTCAAAATACATGAAAAGCTCATTTAGATGAACACAGTGTGTTCTAACAGAACTAAGGACTTATTTATTTAATTCACCTTATTTTTAACATTCAACCCTAAACAGACACTTCTGTGACCTAGCTTAATCAATCAATCAATCAATCAATCAATTAAAAACTTTAGACTTTAGTGTAAGATTAAATAATATTGAATCAAAATGTTATGTTTAGATCATGTAAAGTATGAGCTGTTTATTAAATAAAGTGTGTGAGGTCTGTAGATAGAGGTTGATGTAGAACACACCTGTACGTCCTGCTGTAGGCTCTGATGATATAGACATACTGTAGTAGATTGACTTAGGATGGTTTATTCTCACACACACATCACACAAACACGCCCTCAAACATCTGTGCACAGTGCACACACACTAGCATCAGGCTAGTTAGCATCAGGCTAGTTAGCAGAGAGGCTAGCGGTACGTTTGGTCTCTTCCAAACAGAACAAATGTAGAGATTTATCTGATGTTGAACTCATTTATTCACAAACGTATGAGAACTTGTGTCTAACTCTCCACCTCCGCTCTGCATCCAAACAACAGACAGGCTCCTCCTCTTTTTTCTACTAGTTTTTCTGCAGCTTCAGAGCTTTCTGATCCATTTACACCGTAACCATGGTAACCAGAGTGCTCCTGTTTACCTTCACAGTGCAACAATGAAAAGGTCTGAACGTTGTGTAATCAATATACCGATACGGCTGTATATTAAACCACACTTGCCAACCTTGAGACCTGAAATTAGGGAGATTTTCAAAAGAGCGGGGGGGGGGGGGGGGGGGGATAGTTTGCTTTTGAAAGAGAAAATGAAATAATTCAATTTCACAGTGTTCTTTTATTTGAACAACACATTTAAAGTACCCGTGCAAATGGTAAATGGTGGTAGTAGTAGAATAAATAAAATAAATAACATAAAATTAAACACAAAAGGCATACATTGCATAAATTATCCATCAAAATAAATAAAAATAAAAATAATCAACAAAAGGAAAATTAAACATAGCCGATACAACAATGGCTATAACCATAACAAACACTTCCCTACACATGGTTGGATTTGAAGGAGCAATGCGTTGCAGCCAGTAACACGTAGGTATGGGCAGGACCTTCAAAATTTAATTTGCAGGAAAGGAGTGCGTTAAGGGTTGAATTGTCCATCCTTGTTCTATTCTCTGTCACTATCGTTCTAACCATGCTGAACACCCTCTCTGATGATGCATTGCTGTGGGACACGCACTAAAGTGCCTTCATCAAATGTACCAGAGTCTGGAATCTTCCATCTCTCCCTAGCATGGCCCAAAACCTGTCCATCCCTGTTTCCTGAGGAAGATCTTTCCTGCCAAGCACCTGGTATTCCACCACTTCCTCCCTCAGGTTATCCAGGTCCAACCACAGCTGAGGCAGACTTTTCTCTAACTCTATAACTGCAAATGAAAATGAGCAAATTTAGCATAAGTGAGCTGGGGATATAATTGCTTTCTGTTTTCCTCTTAAACAACTACCACCATCAATTAATGGGGATGCTCGGTGGACCTGAGTTTGGAGAAAATTGATGGTGTGACTCTGAGTCCAACACGGACAGGTTTTGGAGGATGATGTTGTCGAGGGGGAATGTAGTTATCATCTTTGTGGTCACAGCTAAAAAGAAGTCTCTAACTGCCCTGTGACACATGATCAGATCAAAAAAATGACAGGCATTGTATGATGGGATGTCAGTTAGCTCTACACAATAATCATAATGTTTACTTGATCATCATTGGGACAGAGGAGGAAAGGTCATCCATGTTGTCCTCCAAGAGGTTTTGTGCAGCTGCTCCAAGGAAGAGTTTGCTGTAGGCTGGCATCCTTCAGTGGGATGTCAGCGATAAGGCTGGCAGGAAGAAATCTTCCCATGAATCTTCTCACCAGGTTGGTCATCTCCTGGTGCAGCCTATGAACCATCACTCCTTCAGCCTAGAAACACATGATTATCAGTTATGAAAAATTATAACGGCATTATTTATTATCACAATTATGTAAGTTTATCTTTTGATAGGCTGGCTGACCTGAAACATAACATTGAACTCTGCCAGTGGTTTGAGAACCAGGGAGAGGAAAAGGTTAAATGTTCTGCCAGCATCTTCACCTTGCCAGGCTTCTCCACATCCTCATGACTGGTAAAATATGTCTGCAGTGCATCCCACTGGCAGAGCACCTGATTTATGCAAGTCAGCAAGTTGAGCCACCTGGTTGCACAGTATCAAAGTATCTTCAGAGTCTCTGTCTGTGAACTCCACAAACTCTTTGAAGACTTCACAACGTTTGGCACTGAAGTTAAGTTTTTTTTTTTTTTTTTTAAAGCGAAGAAATTGTTAAATAATGAAAACATGTGCAAGTGTAACATGTGACATTAATATGATGACCTGATGTCAAAGTGAGCATATATGCTGCTGAGGATGTCTTCAATAGAGCCTGATGCCACATCCTGAGGCTCACTGGACCAAAGGACAGATGCATCACATGTCCATTAGGGATGTCTGCATGCCATGACACTGGCATCATCACTATTAAATGCCACAACATTTCTCCAATCAATTGTTCTGTCACTAGGAATAAACAATATACAACATGACTTATTAGTGGTCTGTCTCCAACATATTGTAATGTATTTACATTTACCTTAGCACTGTGTTCACTGATCAAAGAGGTTCTGTGCTGTGCCAATGTTACACACTGGCATGTGCAGAAACCTTGTCACCACCTCCTGAGTTTTTGGATCACAAACCCTGGCCAACAAAAAAGAATATTTATTTAGAAAGTAATTTTCACTGACAGCACCCACAAATGGCTTTACAAGAGAAGTGTAAATACAAAATACATACTTTATCCATGTTTCAGCTTGTGCTTTCATCACACATCAAACCAAAGGGTTGGTTTTGACACAGTTCGATCACTTCCTTGTCTAATTCTGGGGCAATGGCACCTATCAAAGTACATAATAATGTAAAAACTGTACGTTCTGCTTACACACACACACAAAAATATATATATATATATTTAACAATTTAATCTTAAAATACTAACTCTTAGAAAACAATATTATTTTATATACACTTACCTTTCACTATTTGAGTAGCTTTTGTTCTGCGTACTGGTGAGCGATCTCTGAATCCGGGAAAATATCCTTCACGGATTTGTTGAAAACATCCGCAAACGTAAATGGGATGTTACTTGTAGCTACAGCGTAGCCATCTTTGTGCTTCTCTGACCGTTGATGACTCGTGATGTCCGTTCAGCCTCCGTGTTCAATCGATAAGTCTGACCTACACACATTGCAGCCACATAACCCTTCCCTTTTCAGCTGTTCTGAATAAAGTTAAATTGTTTTTTCCAGTCATTTTGGAATTTGCAGGCATATTTCTTCTTCTTACATGCCGCCATGTCTCTTCTTCCTCTTCTTATGCGGTGTAATCGTTATTATTGTCCGGCCGTAAACGACGCTCAGTGAAGGATGGTCCGCCCCCACAATGTCAGGGCAGAAATAGGGAGAATGGTGGCCCCAGGAGATTTTCGGGAGGTACAATGAAATTCGGGATTCTCCCGGGAAAATCGGGGGGTTGGCAAGTATGTATTAAACATGTATATCATAACTACAATATATAGCAGTATTTGGTATGAACCGGTATACCGCCCACCCCTATAATGATAATAAATATACATATACAGTTGTGTGAAAGTCAGGGCACCCCTTTAAAAACAGCATATTTTATATATTTAAAAAGTTATATTCATATTTACTGTCTCTCTGGTATATGGGAAAAAAAGACAATATTGTCAGGAAACATTAATGCATAGTTACATTTTATTTTATAAATTGAACAAAATTACAAAAATGAAAAACATAATTTTGGCATGTGCAAAAGTCGGGGCACCCTGAGAGTTTCAAAGTGTCAGATTCTTTTTACAAGCTCAGACCTCTACCAGCTCATTGGTCCTGAAGCATGTGTCAACAATTGTCATTAGGGAGTGCCAGCTGGTGCCAATTTGAGGGTTTCTTAAATACGGCGACTCCACAAACCTTGTACAAACACTCAGCAACCATGGGTTCCTCTAAGAAGCTGTGTAAGACAGAAAAAATGAAAGTAATTGATGCCCACAATGCCGGGGAGGGCTACAAGAAGATAGCAAAGCGTTTTCAGCTTGCAGTTTCCACAGTGCGAGGCATATTTAAGAGATGGCAGGTGAGGGGAACTGTGGAGGTCAAGAAGAGATCTGGAAGACCAAGGAAACTCTCGGAGAGAACAACTCGTAGTCTGGTCAGAAAGGTAAACCAAAACCCACATTTGACTTCAAAAGACCTCCAGGAAGATTTAGCAGACTCAGGAGTGGTGGTGCACCCTTCCACTGTGCGCCGATACTTGCACCAACAAGACCTTCATGGAAGAGTCTGTAGAAAAAAACCTTATCTACGACCTCATCATAAAATACAACGTCAAAAATATGCAACAGAACATCTACAGAAGCCTGATGACCTTTGGAAACAAGTGCTGTGGACTGATGAAGTTAAAATAGAACTCTTTGGCCACAATAAGCAAAGGTATGTTTGGAGAAAAAAAGGAGCAGCATTTCATGAAAAGAACACCTTGCCAACTGTTAAATATGGGGGTGGATCCATCATGCTTTGGGGTTGTGTTGCAGCCAGTGGGACAGGAAACATTGCTCGGGTGGAGGAAGAATGGATTCAATTAAATACCAGCAAATTCTGGAGGCAAATATCACAGCATCTGTAAAAAAGCTAAAGCTGAAAAGAGGATGGCTTCTACAACAGGATAATGATCCTAAACATACCTCCAAATCCACCATGGACTACTTCAAGAAACGCAAGCTGAAGGTTATGGAATGGCCTTCACAGTCTCCCGACTTAAACATTATCTAAAATCTGTGGGTAGATCTTAAAAGAGCTGTGCATGCAAGACGTCCTAGGAATATTGCAGAACTGGAAGCCTTTTGCAAGGAAGAATGGGGAAAAATCCCAAATAATAGAATCCAGAGACTTGTTGTTGGCTATAAGAAGCGTTTACAAGCTGTGATATCTGCCAGAGGGGGTGTTACTAAGTACTGAAGGTACTGATGCTGTAGGGTGCCCCGACTTTTGCACATGCCAAAATTATGTTTTTCATTTTTGTAATTTTGTTCAATTTATAAAATAAAATGTAACTATGCATTAATGTTTCCTGACAATATTGTCTTTTTTTCCCATATACCAGAGAGACAGTAAATATGAATATAACTTTTTAAATATATAAAATATGCTGTTTTTAAAGGGGTGCCCTGACTTTCACACACAACTGTATATCCTGATCGGGACATAACGTCAGATTCTGATCGAGTCTGAAATCACGTGATCGGGTCTGATTTCTGATCATGTGATTGGATCATCCTGAACCCAGACCTTCATCTAAACAAAACACACTACAGAACTCACTCACACGTCCCTCAGAGGAGAAAAAGCCAAAAGTGGAACATATTGATCAGCTGTTAGTTAATGTGTCTCATTTTTCATATCATTCTGCTCAGACTTAATAGTTAAAATATTGAGATTAATATCATATATTGACACTTAGAGATAAAATATGAGTTTTGGTCTATATTGCCCAGCTCTATGATCATCAGACTGAGGGACTCACTTGGTCTTGTAGAGGTGCATGATGCCGTGGATGATCTCCACTGACGGGTTCCCACTGAAGAAGGAGATCTGATCAGGCAGCAGTTTGGACGGAGAGTCAGGGGCCGCGATGGGTGTGGCTCCTCCCTCCTCCTCAACGTGGTCTTTAGCTGCCTGTAGCTCCTCCTCCTGCCTCTCACCTCCACCTTTATCTGAACACACACATCACTTTAAGACACACCCCCACAGACATTGCTCAGATAAACCAAGGTGTGAGGTGGTGTCTGGTAGGGTTGGGGTCAATTATATTTGTAATCACGTAACTGATAATTATGACGTAATTCTAACAGTAATTGTAATTGGAAAACTCTGTTGCTGTTGTAATCGTAATTTAATTGTAATTGAGTTGAGATAATTGACTTTTTTAATTGTAATTGACATGAACATTCTATAAAAAGTGTTGTTTATAATTTAAATGAACCTGTGGAACCAGTTCTATGTCTTACACAGACGTACTTAATTATTAAAATATGTTTCATATTCACTTTGATTGAGAATCATTTCATTATTAAAAAGATTAAACAAAATTTAAATCTAGGGTTAGTCTCAGACGCCCACAACATAAATATTAATACCAATATATTCATTGATCAGGAAGCCTAACAAGGTAATCAATAGATTGGAAACTAATTAGATTATAAATCATATTTATAAGTGTATTTTACAGCTGATTATAGACATGGGTCAAACTGACCCGTTAGCATTAGAGATGCTAACAGAAAGCTAACACTAGAGAAAAGATGTTTCATAGGGTTATTTATTTCAGGCTTGGTAATTGTTTTTGATTGTAATTTAACTTTAATAATTGAGAACATAATTGTAATTGTCTTTCAGTGGAAAAATAATAATTGAAATTTTAATTGTAATCAGAAAAAATGCTGGTCAGTGTAATCTAAATTGAGTTGTAATTGAACATAGATAATTAAAATGTAATTGAGCCCACCCCTGGTGTCCAGCCTCCTACCTGGGCTGAGTTCAAAGGTCTCTATGACCATGTCCCCCATGGCTCTGCTCCCAATGTGCTGATGCAGCAGCGCTGATCGCTCTAGCTCAGACTTTCCACTCAGAGCGTGTTCAGCCAATCCCAGAGCTTTGTCCCGTAGCTCGCCGTCAGACATGTCGTCCACTGAAAACCACAGGGAAACAAGGAAAACCGTCCAATTTCAAAATAAAACCAAAGGAAAAATGAAGGTATGGGACATAAACCCAATAATTACACATTAGAAACAAGGTTTAGTGAATTTAAAGATAAACTAACAGGTGGTGAAAAGATAAAATAAGCTTTATTTGTCCCACAAAGAGGAAATCTGCAGTGTTTCAGCAGCATTAGGTAAATAAACATACACACGCATTACAAACATAATGTAGACATACACAGTACAGAGAAGACATTGCACAATAAAAACAAAACACAACATATACATATGTACACTAAAATATCTGATGCGCAATAATATTTTATTGAAATATCAAAAAAAAGTCATTTGTAATTGAAGCTTCTTCAGAGCACAAAGTAATAGTACATACTGTACTTATGTAAAAGTTAAGAGAATAAATATAGATTTACTGTAGGTTGACAACTATAACTCATTATAATAAGGGCCTTAATTATGAAGCTAGATTAGCTTTTATTGTGCTAACTTCTAGGATTAAATCAGTATGTGCTGGACTACAAAGCTCATCAACGACTTACGGAGCTAAATCACCATGGTAACTTAGGCTGAAAGTTTTGTTCTGGCTAGGATCTTAGCGAGTACTAAAGCTCCGCCTCCTTAGTAAAACGAGCTGCCCAGTGATAGAAGACCCTGGTTGGCATACATCTGACAGATTATTAATGATAAATTCATCCTTTCATTTACTGATGACATCATTTATGAAAGATATAGATTTATGTCTGATAGACTGATCTACAGTCAGCTGATATATGACGGGTGAAATCATATTCATTTATTAACTCATACACTGAGGATGACTGTAATGAAAACAATGTGTTCTCGTCCCAGTGTGTGTGTGATCAATACGTTTGAATAGAAAAACATGAGTTAAATCATTACATTAATTTATGGTCATTCAACATAACATCAGAGATGAACTCAGAAACCAGATTACGTTGGATTAGCAGCAAGAATAAAAAATAAAAAAAGATAAAAACCAGGTCAGAGAAAGATGCAGTATAAATATATAAATAAACATGTAAATATATATAAATATATAAATAAACATGTAAATATATATATAAACATGTAAATATATATATAAATATATAAACAAACATGTAAATATATATATATATAAATATATAAACAAACATGTAAATATATATATATAAATATATAAATAAACATGTAAATATATATATATAAATATATAAATAAACATGTAAATATATATATAAATATATAAATAAACATGTAAATATATATATAAACATGTAAATATATATATAAATATATAAATAAACATGTAAATATATATATAAATATATAAATAAACATGTAAATATATATATAAATATATAAATAAACATATAAATCAGTTCAAAGTGTATGTATAAGAGATAATAAAGAGTCTGTTTATCATCCAATAGATTCATATCATAAATAATCTCACGCTTTTACACAATAACAGAGTTGGTGATTTGCTGCCAGCTTTCCCTCCTGGTGTGCGCTGCACTAACTGTTATATTCACTGTCATCATAGATTTACATTCATTATATTTGTTTAAGATCATTATCTGTTCCTCCTGTAAAGACACTCAGTCTGTCAGGTTCTCCATTGATTGGTCAGATGCTGCAAGCTCCACCCCTTTTATGTGAACACGCACGTAACCAGGCTGAAAACACTTGGCTTAAATTAGCGTGTTGTTATCGACTGTCATAGGACAGCTTCTCTCTGACAGGGAATGTTTGGTTAGATGAATCCTGCTGATTAATCAGTTCTCATCCCTCACCCCAAAAAACAAATAAACTGAACCTTAATTGCCATTTTAAACGATAAAATGTAGTCTTAAGTGATTTTAATTATAGTTCATCTCATAAATCAGGGCTCTAGACTGCGACCAAAATGGTCGCTTATGCGAGTATTTTTTCAGTGTGTGCGAGTGAAAATTTTATCTGGTCACATCCGAGTGAGTGTGTTTGGTGAGTGGGCATCTCTGTGTGTGTGTGTGTGTGTGTGTGTGTGTGTGTGTGTGTGTGTGTGTGTGTGTGGGGTCCATGAACAGAGTCAGACATAACAAGTCGATCACTGAGTTCACGCTCACATTGAGAGCAGCAGTAAAAATGTAAAATGTGCTGAGCTCAGCAATAGAGCGTACACACTCATCAGAACCATCATGGAGGGACCAGAACTGATGGACTATGATACCAGGACAGATGTTCAGCTGTGGTTCTACCAGAGCAGGGGTCTGCAACCTGTGGTTCTGGGGCCTAATGTGGCCCTTTGACTCTTATACAATGGCTCCCTATAGCTTTAAAAAACTATTGAAATAAAGTTTTTTTTTTTTTACAGATAATGATTGACAAATAAAATCACGATATAACAATTTGTTAACCTAAAATAAATCACGTATTTGAATTCCTTCAATAAATAAAAAAGTCTGAACATCTGAGGCTTTTTCACCAAAAATCCTAAATGTAGTTTAACCAATATTTAAGGACAACCTGTTAATATCAAACCATTTTATAAACTTCCTAATTTTGTTCTCTACAATTTCTAAGACATGTTTTAGATTTTTTCTGGAGAAAAATAAGGTAGTATCATCTGCAAATAATATACACTTTGGTAAATATGACACTGACAATATTATTCACATAAATAAGAAAAAGTAGAGGTCCAAGGACTGCGCCTTGGGGTACCCCAAACATCTGATTTTATATTATTATTTATGTTTCCTGTCTTTTTAATAACTAGTAGTTACACATTAACATGACACTCCTCTTATAACATATTTGTACATTTTATATAGTATTTTTGTATGACTTAATGCTTTTTGAAGATCTACAAAAACACTGACAAAGTATTGTTTATTATCAAGGTGAGGTGGAGCTAATAAAATCACTGTTTAAAGGAAACAGTTAGCTCTGAAGCTAACTTTAAAGCTAAGCTAAAGGCTCACCTGCGGAGTACTGAAAGCCCAGTGGAGACGGAGACTGGTCGGCTAACTCCAGACGGATCACAACCAGAGACACGCTCATGTGGTCAAAACAAACTAACAATCCGATAGAACCACAACAACCAGGTGCTGTCGGCTACTAGCTAGCTGCTAATGCAAGCTAACGAAGTGGTTAAAAAGATATAAAAACACATTTATCCGTGTGTCTACATGATAATTAACAGTATGTGTGTCGCTTGCTTTAGATGAAGCAGAGTATAACTGTAACATTTACTAATAATAGTTTAAGCTCTGTTGCGTCGGTGTTAGCAGCTAACTGTGCTAACTGCTCAGCTGATAGAAACGTGTGTTGATTAGCTGAGCTGCTGCCCCTACAGGAGGGAGGAGGTACTGCATTCTTCTTCTTCTTGTGTGGTTCATTGCCCCCCCCCCCCCCCCAGCATAGCTGAGATCATTAAATATTTCTCCACTTCCTGTCCATTACTTGATGTTCTCCTCCACAGTTGCAGCACTTTAGCTTCACGTCTTCTCTACACTCCTCCAACCTATGATCCTCACCACACTTTGGACATCTCTGCCACGTACCTCCTTCAGTTCTGAACACTCCTCTAATCTCCAAACTTTCCTCAAACCAATCCCAGATACCTTCATACTCTGTTCTGTCCAATCACAAACATATCCAACACTTTCATTCCACACACACTCTTCATTCTCATTGTTTTATCTTTCTCTACTTTTGTTCTACAAACTTTATCATTTCTATCACTTTATTTCTAACTTTCTGATTAATCCAATAGGACGCATCATCTCTATTTTATCATTATCTTCTACTGAGTTTCTTCCATTTTCCTCCTGATCACCTTCTATCTTCACCACTACTATCCTCTGAATCTTTTCTTACACCTTACTATAACCTTTACCCTCCGTTTGAGGTGTTGAAGTTTAAGTAAATCTTGTTTAGAAATAAATAATTTGAGTTTAAAATGTTAAAAAACATTCTTTGAGCAGATTCCAGACATGATGAATCTTTTATGCGTACAAAAGAGAATAAAATGCTAACAATGTTGATGTTATTAAACTGAGCCATGAATGCACACACACACACACACACACACACAACACACACACACACACACACACACACACACACACACACACACACACACACACACACACACACACACACACACACACACACACACACACACACACACCCTCACACACACACACCCTCACACACACCCTCACACACACACACCCTCACACACACACACCCTCACACACACACACCCTCACACACACACACACACACACACACACACACACACACACACACACACACACACACTTTTAAAAATACTTTGCATCAAAGTAATGTTTGTTTGATTGAAAAAAGGATGAATAAATAGAGGAAGTGGAGTAATGCGTTACTCTTTAAAAAAAGGTATAAAAGTGCAGAGCTGAGAGTGATGTCTGCATCAAGCTGCTCTAAAGATACAAAACGTACAAAAGAAATGTGCTGAAGCTCGTAGAAACCCAGAAATAAACCTAGAGCAGAGCTAAAGGAACACATTCTGTTTCTAAGGCATTATTGTACACGAGTCCATGGCTCCGCCCCATCAGTACTTGAGCCAGGGGTGGGCGTCGATGGAGGCCTTGCTGCGGTCGCCGTAGTCGTACAGAAGCTCCTCCCCCGTGTCGATGTCGCGGGACGCCACCAGGATGAGGTGAGGGATGCCGTTGATGTCGTGGAGTTTCGTTTGGCAGTTCCCGTTTTTACTGTGGTTGATCAGTCGACCCATTCGCCCCGATTCCCTGGTGGCGTCAACGCTGTGGGAGGAGCCACAGGACAGCTGTGAGGTCATGGGAGGAGCCACAGCACAAACAGTGAGGTGATGGGAGGAGCCACAGCACAAACACTGAGGTGATGGGAGGAGCCACAGCACAAACACTGAGGTGATGGGAGGAGCCAAAGCACAAACACTGAGGTGATGGGAGGAGCCACAGGACAAACACTGAGGTGATGGGAGGAGCCACAGCACAAACACTGAGGTGATGGGAGGAGCCACAGCACAAACAGTGAGGTGATGGGAGGAGCCAAAGCACAAACAGTGAGGTGATGGGAGGAGCCAAAAGCACAAAGCGGAAAAACAGTGAGGTGATGGGAGGAGCCAAAGCACAAACAGTGAGGTGATGAGAGGCTTAGTGAGACAGTGAAACAAACGTTACTAACATTTTCATCACAAACATGGATTCTTTCTGTCACAATAACTTCCTGGATTAAGCCTGGATCTTCTTTAAACTGCTCAATGAGGTAAATCACCATGGTAACTCCTGACCAATAAGCTGCCCATTGATAGTTGATCCTGATTGGATCATGGCGAGAGTTTGAATTAGCTACATTTCCCCGCTCACCTGCACATATGGCCAATCAAAGAAGGCCTTTACCTGACAGCAGGTGAGGTCATAAAGTCTGTGTGAAATACAAAAAATCTACTAACACATTATGTACAATACATCAAACATTAGGGGCGTAACCATTACTTTAACCACCATGTGATCCCTGTCATGATTGGTTAACTGTTACTTCCTGCTTCCTTTAGACAGTGATGCAGCTGGGGAGCTTTAGACACACCCCCCTGCACACATCCGTCTGTAGTAAAATAAATAATAAAACTGATCAAACAGATGAATAGATCACCTTCACTAATTAATGCAGTGTTTTACAATCGTTTTCTGTTAATCAAAATCACCATCAGCCCTTCATTAAATATGAAAACTGACTCGTAAAAATAATATACATGCAATCACATAATGAAGTTCTTCTTTGATGCTCAATGTTAGCACGGCCCTCCTCGTAAGTTGCTCTCCATGTTTGTGAATGGTCCGATGCTGCAAACTCCGCCCCTATTATTTATTTATGCATTTATTTTTTTACTTGTCTGCACATGCTGCAATTAATGTATTTTATTGCATAATTGTAGCCCAAAGCACCAAGATGCCGAGGATCCAGCGCACCCCACCAAGACCCCAACCGCCAACCCAAAGGCCCCCCACAACATCCAATCCATCCAACCAAGAGCACCCCTCGGGGACCAAGAACCCACCGAGGGGGAGCCTCCCGGATGCTCCATCCCCCACCCCAACCCATGAACCGGCCACAGTCCAGCAAGACCACACAGCCCCAGATGGCGCAAGGACAACAGCCCAGGCCCCGCTGCCCACCGGACAGCGCAAGCCACAAGGCAATGCCCCCCACCAGAGCGCGAGCGACCAGCAGCCACCACTGCGGGAAGGAGGTACTCCAACAGCACACACCCGGTGTGGAACAGCAGCCCCAGGCAAGGGCGCCCCGGACCCACCCCCGGTCCGCAGATAGCAGGACAGATCTACCAGGCGGCCGACAGCGACCGCAACCACCGGAACAGCTAGCGCCGCCCCCTAGCAAACAGCATTATCTCGAAGCGCCAAGCAACCCGGCCCCAATCCCCCTACAGACGCCAGCAAGCCCACCCCCCAGACCGGGCGGGCCTGCACTCAGCCCCTTTTTATGATAAACAGCTTGGTAGTAGGGGTGGACGATATGGAAAATAATTCATGTCACAATTTTTTCTCTGTAAACTCACGATCATTATTTTATCATTAAGATCATTAGACTATTTTCAAGTTATTACCAGCAAAACAAACAATTCACCTAATTAAAATCATCACTCTTAAGTACTTTTCAAACATGTTTAAAAATATATGTAAGAAATGTATCAAACTGGTTCAAGTACAATTAACACCAAACACAAAGAATGACATTTTAGTCAGTCTTTTTACTTCAAACGTCTCTCAGTGCTTCAAAACTCAAAACTGATGGAGTTTAACAGGACAGACGAGCATCTGCACCGAGCTTCTAAGGCAGCCGCTAACACAGGATGTAGCTACTCGCACTGTGTCTGTGCACTGAAAGAGAGGAGGAGCGGAGCTTTGAGCTCTGATTAATTATTGTATCTGTAGTGCTGACATGAGCCTGACTAGTAAACAGTGTGATTTGACAGATATAAAACCTTTGAATGTGCTGTGTATGTATGGGTCACAGACATATGACACAGAAGACACCGCGATAGATGAAATGTGCTCTATAGACAGTTCTACCATCTCTGTGAGTTGGCAGATCGTTGTCAAGTTTTAATCCTTCATGATCTAATATCGTCAGATCGCACACTCTTACTTGGTAGTAAAGCAGCTATGGCCAGCTAACAGGTTTTAATTTATATCTATAGTTTACTTACAATTCTACGAAATACTTCCTAATTTTGATTTCATCTGATTTCTTTTCAAAAACCTGGCTTCTTTGAGATATATTTCAAGTAAATCAGTCGTCAGAAGCACAAACCAAACCAAACACATGGTCAGTGTTTGTGTTCCTCAAATATTGTGTAAATGTATTTAGAACCAAATTAAACACTGAATAAAAGTTAGCGTAGCGTATCCATCCTACGGTAAATAAATGTTAGCATAGCATGGCTTATCCATCCTATGGTAAATTATGTTAGCATAGCATGGCATAGCCATCCTACAGTAAATAAATGTTAGCATAGTGTATCCATCCTATGGTAAATTATTTTAACATAGCTTGGTGCATCCATCCTACGGTAAATAAATGTTAGCATAGCGTGACATATCCATCAAACGGTAAATACAGGCTAGCATAGCGTGGCATACCCAACCTATGGTAAATAAATGTTAGCGTGGCGTAGCCGTACCAGTAGGTCTTGCAGAGGTACTGGAAGTAGTACATGTAGCAGCCAGTAGCAGGGGGTTCTGAGCATACTCTGCCTTCGTTCCTTAGCGTCCGTGATCTGCAGCAGATCCCCGTGATACTCCACCACGTAGTCGCCTTTCTGGAAACAACGGGTGGCGAACACGGCTCGACCTTTCCTTCAATCAGCTGCACCTGTGATGGAAGAAGAGGAGGCGGAGATAGACATCAGTAGGAAGATGAAACGAAAGCGTGATGTGAAGCTGCTACACGTGAACCTACCTCCATCCCTTCCTCGATCCCGTTAGTGATCAGATCATCCAGAAGCTTCTTCTGTTCACCCTGAGAAACACATCAGCTCATCAATCACCATTTAAACCTCTGATCACATGACCTCACCTTCAGCTGCTCTTGCTCTTCCTTGAGCTTCGTCTGATTGGATAGAAGTCTGTTACTTTTCTGTTCTGAGAGTTCTTCACTCCACTGATGAAAAGAAAACATATATTATTATTAATAACAAATAATAATATACCTGAAAAGCACTCGGAGAGCACAGAGACCTCCGCTAAGCAGCTCGAGCTCAGCTAACACGCTCCGGTCACGGTTACAAGGTTAACAGGATTACTATGACTACCCATCAATGTGACATCAACAAAAGTTCCACAATATGGATGGGAAAATTAATGGAAGTACTGTATATATTTTCTTTGGTAGCCAGATCCCCACTGTTCCTTGTCCCATTTATCAATTGTTCCTAAAAAATTTCATCTAAAACCGTCATAACTTTTCAAGTTCTATTTAATAATATTCATGAGATGTCTCGCAATGGGATAACAATCCCTGTAGCCAAGCCCTGATTGGCTGGTTAAAGAACGGTTCATCCGCCAGTGACACTCACCCTCTATAAGAAGGAGGGCAGATGTGCAGTTCCTCATTCAAACACTTCTTCTCTCTTTCATGCACATCTCGCGTTCTTAGCTAAACTGTCCACAGGCAGTTTCCTTGGGGTTTTTCAGTCGCCGGGCACTAGTAAGTATAAACGCGTTGTGTGGACCACAACAGGTCGAGAAGCAACCAGCGCTTACCATTGCTCTGCTCAGTAAGTGCTGCTCCTTCACAGGTAAGTAAAATTCAGAGCCCCAGCTCTGGCTGTCGGCTCTCTCCAACGCTGTTGCTTCGGCACACGGTCCTCAAGCAGCTCTCGCACTCCGGTGCTCTGCACCAACAGGTCCAGAGCTCCCAGACCATCACCACTTGGCGCCTCCGGTCTCGTGTGTGCCGTCCTTCACTGCCGCAAGGCGTGGAAAAACCCAAGCCTCAGCTCCGGGCTGACTGCTCCTTCCAACATTGCCGCTTATGGCATGCCGTTTGGCCTCAGCGGCCTCTGACTCCGGTACGACCGGTGACAGCCCCGCTGCTGAGTTCACGGACCCTAGCACATCTGCTGCTGTCCCAGACCACGGCCCTCAACGCCTTCTGGGCTCCTGCGCACGTCAGTCTCCCTCGGATGGTCGAGAGGAGAGGACACTGTTTTCACAGGAAGTTTGACTCACGCCCCCCTATTCACGTCCACAAGCACGCATCCACACACATGTTCAAATAAAGATGATGTTTACATTGCCCAAGTCCCCCGGCCAAAGGCCAGGGGCGCAGCATGAGAAAGCACAATCCTGTACTATAATAGCTTGGTAAGGGTTACTTGTTGTCTCCACTCGGCGGGAGGCCTGGCCTTCTGCAGGTTGGATGCTGTGGAGCTCCCATTACCACCACTGTCCCGGAAACTAGCAAGTACTGCACGCTCGTTCCTGGGGTGCCGCTGGTGACAGGGTCGGCTCCTCTGCTGTTGGGGAGGCTGCCGCCAACAGAGGGCTTCACCGCATTCCTGTTGGACCCTCTGGTAGTGTGCAATCCGTCGCCTCAGGAGGGCACAGTTACACCACAAATGGTTTCTCCGGCCACTGGCAGCCTGCCGCCGGGCGAGGGCGCCACCGTACCATTGCCTCCCAGGTTGAAGACTGAAGAGGGAGAAATGGTCAGTGATCGCAGCTCCACCATGGGTGCTGGTTGCGACAATAGAGGGGTTACAGGCTGCAGTTTGCGGCTGTCATTCCCCGTTTTGCCGGTGTAATACACACTCAGACCCTGGGAGACCCGGCCCATGTATTACAGGAGGAGATCGGCTCGCGGCTGAGCAGAGGACCAGACTCGATCGTTCCACAAGCACTGTCCCAGAGCAGTTTTTCTCCAGGTATTTTCTGGTCCCCAAACAAGGAGGGACTGGCATTCGCCCTATCCTGGATCTAATGGCTTTGAACAGTTTTTTTCAGGAAATATAAGTTCATAAGTTCATATAAGTTCTTA